>NC_071100.1:40795000-41095625 GCF_024256425.1 Clarias gariepinus
ACTTGGCTCTGACATCAAGCGCACTGCATGTGTGATTCTGAGCATTCAGCCAAACTGGCAGTAGTACTACGCTAACATTCCCCCATTCAGTGGAAATTAGGAGGTGCACACGAGCATGTGGGCTTGATTTTGCCACTGGTAACTACAGTGTCAGGTTACCCATCATCAGCTTTGCTTTATATATATATATATATATATATATAAATAACTTCGAAAACAAAACGTCATGTACTTGACACTGTGCTTTAATTGGGAACAGGATCAATTTTGATGCGGTGACCCGCGGAGGTCGTTTCAGTCCCAACAGCCAGAACTGGAAATGACATTATGTGATGAAATCCAGAACCAAAGACAGAAATTAATTTCATTCACTTCGACAAAATGTATAGCGTCGCATGAAATGCATGGATTATGGATCATTGTTGTGTCTCTAAAATGATCGAGCGGTGTAATAACCCTCTCGGTGGGGTTACTCCATTTTTGTTATGCATGCATGCCACGTACTATATTTTGATTGGTACGATGATGCCTTTTTTTGTAGTTTCTGTCACTCCGTTTTTTATTCAGCAAGTAAATAAGTAGCTGTGAGGTTGAATATAGGGAACGAGCATATCATAGCCCATCAACTGACATTAGAACAAAGAGCGCTGTTGTATGTGCAGTTCTTCCCAGGACAGGCCAAGCGACAGGCTCAACAGCCCTCCCACGCAGGGTGGGGTCTCCCGTACGACATGACTCACTCTCTCACTCACTCACACACACACACACACGCACACGCACACACTCTATCTCTTTCATTCACACAGTCTTCTACATAAACACAAATGGAAACACATGGGCATACAGATTCCGCACAAACACATAAACACCAACACATGCACACACACATACGCTCTTTGTGTCTCCGTGTCCTTCCTTTCTCAGTGTGTGTGTGTGTGTTTTTGAGTATGGACACAGCACGCAAGCTGAGCATATAGTCTTTTAATGGCACGGACCTCCTCATGTGAACACGAACGGAAACACACACTGCACGCAAAAACTACACGAAAACTGCATGCGCATACACACACACACACACACACAAACAGCCTGCTTCCTTGACTATGGATTTCCTTTCCAGGGAGTCACAGGTGAAAGTGTTTTGTATGGGTCTGCGTGTCTGGCTGTCTGATAGGGAGGGCGAACTTTGTTTTCACTCGCCGTCTGGGCAACAGGCCAGACGAAATAACACTTTTATAGTGCCTGTAGACCCCTCCTTTGTTAGACGGCCCTCACAGGGGCTGTTAAGAGTGTCACATCCTCTCGGCCCGTAAAAAAAAAAAAAAAAACAGGCAGCATTATTACTCAGAGCAACATCCTGGAGTCCGAGTATAGAGCCGATCTGCTCTCCAGGCACCTTGTGCAGATCTAAAATATTGCTGTGTTTAATAGCTGTAGGTCTTTCTATGATGGCATTGGGATACAATCAGCATCAGGGAGCAGATATCACATAATGAGTGCATCAGCTGAGCTGAGCAAAGCCATCAACGTACCCAAGACGAGGCGAATTTGCGGTGGATATCCGGTATCAAATTTCAGAGTGATTGAGACTCTGCGGATTAATTGAATCATGTAATGGCCGGTTGCCTAGCAACGTAAACTGTTATGCAGTAAACAGAAACCAGTCTTCAAATTTGAGCTCTCTCGCTTGCGATGATATCCCATCGTTTGGGCAGATAACAACTTGTGATTTAAGACGGAATTATTGTGATTGGTGATAATATGGGTTCAACCCGAGACATTAAGGCAAGCACGTGGACTTTGCCACGGAAAGTAATAAAAAGCTGATCCACCCGGTGACCCAGTCTCATATTCTATCAGTGATAAGTGATGATTACGTTCTGTGGAAAAAAAAATTTAATCCTAACGAAGTTACCATGAAACCTTCATTATCATGATATGACCTCAACAACAAGAAAAAGAACAACAACAACAACAACAACATGACTGTCTGATTTCTGGACACAGGACCCGGAGCTCAGGTCTTCAGAATGAACATAAAAGCTCTTTCGGTAGAAATACCGCTTTCGAAATGTTTACACAGGATCTGGAGGTGGCGAGTCCAACCTAATAATCATCCTCAGCTCACACCCAGGCAAAACAGAAAATATATACACAAAATCCGAGGCAAATCATTGCTTTTCTTATTTAAACGACTGATTACGGCCTGCGTATCCTCCGAAAGGGTCACATCACACCTACAACCACCTTTTTACCAAGAGCTGATTCTCTAATTTAAATAAACATCCTGCAGATACCAACGGAATAATTCTTTGTTTTGCTTCTTTCTTTTTTTTTCAAACTCAGCCTCCTGTCTGCTCTTTGAGGCCTGTGCCGAGGCTGAAAACACATGCTTCCTCCTCTGTCTCTGGTGTTATTTAAGGAAAAAGGCGCCCTAACCCCTCCTCTCTCTTTTGCGCTCTCTCCCTCTCTCTCTCTCTCTCTCTCTCTCTCTC
Source organism: Clarias gariepinus (assembly GCF_024256425.1). Lineage (NCBI taxonomy): Eukaryota > Metazoa > Chordata > Actinopteri > Siluriformes > Clariidae > Clarias > Clarias gariepinus. Next base: position 40,797,496 of record NC_071100.1, read on the forward strand.
TCTCTCTCTCTATGCACTGGGATGGGTGTGGTTTTTTCGAAGACAAACTTCTGAATGATTTGTGTGCATGCGTCTCAGTTCCTGAGTGGTTCTAGAGGAGGAGCACGATGCAGAGTAGCGCTCAGGCCCGGCCTGCGTTCACAGTGGAGTAAAAAAAAAAAAAAAAGCATAAGGCTCTGTGCCTTGAGGCTCCTCTGGTTGGATACGGAACTTCTCAGGGCAGCTGGGACCAACCTGAAGCTCCTTCAGCGCCTCGGAGAATACTGTTGTGAGTAAAAAAGTTATACTTATTGGTTATTATTATACTTATGAAGCTGGGAAACTGTCGAGTAGGAACAATGAAGGCCAAATGTTCTTTTTGTAACAAAATTTTCTTGTGACAGAATTGTTTTTTTTTTTTTCGTTTTTTTCGTGTTAAGCATCTCAATTTGTTGGAGGATGTGAATTTATTCGCCGGTTAGAAAGGACAGACCTGCTTTAAGTTAGGCACATAGAATTACCACCGGTGGATTACAACATGGTGATTACTACAAACGTGTTAAACAATCAAGAATTTCTCAGCGTATAAAGTACTATACATGCACAGGTTCAGTTTCGCGCAAAATACTGAAATGTACAAAAAACGAATGGCGAATTAGATCGCACTTGTCGAGCGACTCGAATGTGAGTTGAAAAAAAAAAGTGAAAAACTTCTATTTTTAGACTCAAAATAGTTGGTACTTTAACGCAGGAGTCAAAAAGCAGTAATTCTGTGCTACTTGCCAGATATGATGATGGTTTTGGAAAACTTCACACAGTTCAAAGTGTTGTTATCCCTACGTCATCCAAATGCTTCATTTCCCACCATCGCTATATGATGAAGGCAGGCTTGTGATAGAAGATATTTTCCACTGGTGTTTCACACGCTCTTGCATCTTCCTCATTCTTGTTTTTTTAATCAGCCACTTATTTGGATTGGGATTTTAACCCCAATTACACAGAAAAAAACATGCATAAGGCATGTAGTAACATTGGAAACAGACTTTGACTAAGCTTTGATGTCGAACAAAAAAAGGAATCGAATTGGACAGGCGATGAAACACTTATTAGAAACATATTTCTTTCCCTGAAGCGCCCCCCCACCCCAACCCCCCCTATGCCGTGACTCTGTTACTCAGACACTATTGGACGTGGCACAATCACTCTTGATTTGCTAGGTTTGCATGAGTGCTGTAAACAAAGGAAAGCAATTCGATTTTGACTGCCAAACAAAGGTAAAGGACGAGCAGTGCATTTGCATGTAGGACTGCCAGCCCGGGGGGAAACGCAGAGTACTGACTGAACATGAACAAAGGAACAAACATCGTTCAAATTGTCTCCCATTTACAGCAACTTTGAGGTTCAGAGTGTTCGCTGCCATGACACAAAGCACCTGGAATAAACCATTCTGAAGAAGGTGAACAAATAAACAACCCTAATTTCATTCAGAGAGAGGCTTTGAGAATGGGCTGCGCACTGCTGCTGTCTGCTCTCCACCACGTCCTGGCAAAGGGAAAGGAAGTAAGCCATCTTTTCCACCTGACATCACTGACGTGATTAGAACAACACCGGGACTGAAGTTCTGCTCTCATTTATGTAGCATTGGCCCAGTACCACATCTCTCCTTACAGTATATATATAAAACCTTCAACAACAAAAAAATAAAAAAGGAAAAAAGGTGAATGTCCTGAAGAGTTGTTTTAATGCAAAAAAAAAAAAAAGTAAATTTTATTGCATTTTCAATTTTTCTGGAAATAAAATAATTCTATAAAGTAATGTACAACAATGTAACATGGAGGTTTTGTCGTTTTTCAGAGGCAGCGCCGATGTGGTGACGTGTTTCTTTAACGGCCTGCATACAATCATGGCTTCCAGCTGAAAACTTTATTGAACATTTAAATGGTTGCAAATTTTTACAAAGGTTTTAGTCGAAATTGAGATATTTCAGTTTCCTTAATAATCTTTTTTTTCACAAGTGTAAAGGTCGTTTGAAAAAAAAATTCATCTAAAGTAGAGCAGTTCAATTCAAGCTATAATAAATTCATTGACTGTTTATGAAGGTCATGTGAAAATATATTAAAAGAGTAGACATATTTTTTTTTATTTGTATTGAAAATTTAATGAGAAAACATTTAAATAATAAATGTTATGTATTTTTAAAAAACGATTTTATTTAATCTTTATAATAAAAAATCCCCATTTATTACTAATATTACATTTATCCTGTAACACCAGTCACATTCTTGCTATTATATTTATATATTTATATAACAAATTATAAAAATCCCATCATAATAAATTATAACAAAATCCTTTGGAGTTTAGGAAAACATATACATTTTTGTTAAACATAAATTGATATAAATTAAATAGATTTTAAAAATAAATTGAAGCCAAATAAAATTCTTTTGCATTGTTTTGCGTCTTAATATGTCCGTATCCATGTCTAAAGGAAATTTAAATCATGTTGGTATTGATAAATTCGAATTGTACTCAAGATAGTATTCCCTAGCTGAAGTGCATATATGTTTGTGCGTGTGTGTGTGTGTGTGTGTGTGTGTGTGTGTGTGTGTGTGTGTGTGTGTGTGTGTGTGTGTGTGAGACCAGACGGAAATGACTGCACATGGCAGAACATTTTTATGAAATATGAAACGGAGATGACATCATGAACATGCACATTAGAACAAATCATGATCTAATTTAGATTAAGATTTTTTTTATTTTGAATATCAATTCAGCAAAAGTTACAAGAAAAAATAAGGAAACGGATATATATTGCATATTAAAAAAGACCATAAGAAATATTGTTTCTATAGACAATAAATAGATGGGCAAAGTGCGAAATTCTGAATTTCAGCTCTCACAGGGCTTCCAGCTTTGAAGTGCCTATAAATAATATAACAAAAAAAAAAAAAGCTCATAATACATTTTTCGCTGTTTCTTTTTTGCTCATATTTTAGTGTATGTCAAAATGAACCAGCGGGGAAAAAAACGAAAAGAAGCAGTTTCCAAAGCACTTTTACTATATTTTCCAGACCCAATAAAACTCTTACTCTCCTGACTTGGATCCAGTTGGGAAAGAAGGGCTTCAGTCACTGCATCTTAGCTTCAACCCTTTCTGTCCACACCACATGAACTTTGTATATAAAAATCAATGTATTATAATATTTTGGTATAAGAAAAAAGCGTGCGATGTCAAACATGATGTCTACTTCAATATATCCATTTTCATTCGATGAATAACTTATAACTTACTCACAAAATCATACTCATGCTAGCAAGATTCCACTTTCTTCGTCTTTTTTTCACAAAATTCTTTTTTTTTTTCTTGAACCTGTTTTTGATCAGAAAAGAAAGTGCATTTAGTCAGAGGCCAGTACTCGCTGTTTCCTTCTATTGTACCTTATCTCCAGCACAGTCGTTCTGTTTGTGCTGCATAGTAAATAATTTTCAGACTTGCTCTGCTTCCTGATCAAGCTGCAAGGCCAAAATGCCTGTCCGACATGTGCTGAAAGACTTTTCTGTGAACGCAATTTGATGAACATGCTCAGCCTTTGTGCAATTATTATCTTTATCTCCAGCTCTACGAGTTCTTTTTTTTTTTTTCGGCATTAAATTATTTGAGCGAATGATTGAAATGCCATTTCCGTTGTTTTTCTTGAACATGCAGGTCTTTATGAAATATGTACAACAGCATACTATACTAAACATCAAATTATACTATATGCATTTATGAATGCTTACATAAAAATTTTGTAAGAGGCTTTCCTATGAGAATTTCCTATGAGATAAATTCTTTCAATTTTTGTCCTTTAATGTGTCCAGTTCACATTAATCATTAAATTAATAAAGTAAAACCAGCAATCGATTTCAGTCTATGTTTTTGTTAGAGCCTGGAGATGAGTAGATATAACTGCAAAGCAAAATTTCTATGATAATATAAAATCCTGGCATGTAGCACTCCAGCCCTCTGGACAAACCGGATGTCTTGTACTGATTATTTCCAGAATACTCTCATTATCACTGGATCTGGAAGCTCATGTACAGAGGGGAAAAAACTTCAGTAACGAGTGTTGTGTCTGTAACTCAAGACGTATGAGTTGAGTATGGGCTGCTGTGAACTTTTTGTCCTAGCATGCCCCCTGTGTCTGTGTGAGAACATGTGTGTGTGAGAATTTGAGGTGCTTGCTTTTTTGTTTGGTTCTGTTTTGATTCTCACCTAAACTCAAACTGATCATTACTGCGTGTTGTTACTGTGTGTCTGCGTCTGGCTTTGTCTCACCACCAGTAACCCTTTTCCCCTTTTTACCAGACACACACACTATGTTGTTTGCACTCAGGCTAGGGGAACTCGTCCACCCGCTTCCAATCATGCACTGCCTGCCTTTGTCCACTTAAGTGCTTCCTCCGTGCTAGGACAAGGGGCGTTGATGTAAGGGGAGCTTGTCTAGTCATGTGTCCTGGTCTGTCCCTTGAAGTTTTGTTTATCGAAAAACAAGGAAGCAGAATCAGCACAAACCCTGTTATACTGCGCCTGCAACAGCTTCGTATCCTGTGCAAGGTCAAAATTATGGAGAGCCAGTGTTGCTCTCAATTGCTGGTAATTCTTTGACATCTTGCAGCAATGGAATATATCACATGGGTCAAGTGAACAAAAGCAAAGAGCCTCCATCCCTCCTCAGCTGTTACATCTTAATTTCACGCTTTTGTGTAAATGGAAAATGTGGCAACCAGAGATCGAGATTCAGGTTGCTTGTGATTTCGCAAAGCTTTATTCTTGTTGCACTGGAGGACTGGAAAGATATCAGTAAAGTAGCTAACAGGCTGGAGAGAAAAACTCTTTTTATTTTTGTAAAATCCTAAAAGATGGTAATCATTTCAATCCAAATGAATATGTATTTCGGTAATGAACGCTGCATATTTTATATGTCTAATGTACAAATGTGTGTGGGTATTCGTTATGGGTTTTTTCGTATTGCACTTTTTTTGGAGTCATTCATTTAAGTTAAAACTACACTGAAACAACAATCTTACTTCTGTAGGCACACTAAAAACACAAATGTGAGTAGAGCAAAAGCCATGGATAAAAAAAAATAAAAAAAACTCCACTCTCACTGACATTTACACATCGAATACTTTCATTCCAAATTTAGATATGACAAACAAGGTTTCAAGTTGCACTTACTACTTACTAACGTGGAGACGTGGATTTTTCTAAATTTCCTGCTTTTGATTAAAATATAAAAGTGACAATGCTTAAATAGAGAATATTATACTCAAAATTCTTAATAATAATGACATATAATAATGATTATATGTAAAATGTATGTAAGATCCAGACAACTATCCAACATACTGTAATTTTTTCCGAATAGTTGTCTGGATCTTACATTAAAAATGTGTGTATATATAGCTGTTTGACTTATATGGCTCAAAAGTGTGCGCATGGTCTGTCTTTAGACATGTAGTGACAGGAGAGAAGTGTGTGAAGCATTAATAAGTTATGTTGAAGTCCGTATAGCCAGTGCTTTTCTCAGTAACCTCTTGACATATTAAGCTGCGGGAGAGATCCGACATATATTTCTGGCAACTTTATCGTATGAGTAAGACCAAATCTCACTTTTCAATGATAATGTTAGCGGCTTTGTGGCTAGTGACTCATGCTAAAACGACACCTTTATCTTGTAGCTGTCAGACAATGACATGTGCTCCTGAAACCGATGAAAAGCTGGATGGCTGGAGTGAAATCAGTTATTGTTTTTATTTTCCTTCCATAATTATATGATTTTGTGATGCTATGTTGTGTGCAATTAGTCGCATATGCAGAACTTTGCAGCAAAAATAAGAAAAGAAATTGTTAAAGATAAAAGTATAAAAAATCAGCAAACCTCAGACTTTTGATGTGGTAGTTGTGCGTGTTGACAAATTTTTCTTTGTCACACCAAATCACATAATATAACGTGCCAGTTATATGTGACGGTTAAAATGTTTAATTGCTTTTTTTTCTGAACAGAAAGTCTGTTCCTTTTTTCAAAGAGGTCCCGAAATGGAGAGACTTGTTTATTCTGGACCGCATCTCCTTATTTCCTGCTCACACCATTTCACGGCAGTGGAATAAATATTTTGAGAGGCTGTATTTGCTCTTTCGGCTCGCCTAGAGGGGAAAAAACCTAATAGCCAGCATTCATTAAGCTTTGGTCAATTAGGAATGATATTACTTGTGCATACATGGTTAGTATACCTGCCAAATTAATTTAAATCACCCTAACGAAATATTATTCATTCTCCTGTCTTGCTTGCGATCCCATTTCATCTATTTAATGTTGATCTGTTATGTGTCATTTCTGTTGCTAATTGCCAATGTTTAGATATCTTCTTATTATACTGTATATAACACTGTATTACACTGTTATTTTTACTGTTCCACTTAAAAATTCATCTTTTTTTTCCCCTGACTATTCGATTAACTAGTTTAAGTATAAAGGTACTGCAGAGCTTCCTGACTTAATAACTGTATTCATCTTTTTATTTTTGACCGCCATGTTCCCAAGACGTTTACACAACCAATTATTTGTGTGTCATTCCTCCAAATGTTCTTCCATATTCTAAGCAAAGTATGTTTTATCATGCATGTTCAAATGGACTCATTATTATTATTTCTTTTACCTTTTCAGATCTGCTCCATCTTGTTAGAGAACATCTGGAGAAAATATCTGGAGAGCTTCTAAAAGGGAGTGGACTTTGAAGAAAAGAGATGCAACGTGTCATTTGGGAAAGTAAGGCTGTTGCAATGTGTTGTTGTTGTGTGTTTTTTTTTTTTTTTTTTGGTTTTGTTTTGCTTTGTTTTTAGTTGTTTTTTTTTCTTGTGTGTACTGTGCAATATTGAGAAATTAATTCGGTCAGCACATAGGAACATATCTGCGCTTTACTTTAGTGTATTTCAAAGAAACCACCATTAGCATACACTACAGACTGAAGCATCTTCCAGGCTCTTAATGTGGCCCATAACACAATTACGCACAGGCTACGCTGATGAGAGACAACTACATCTAAACAGCTCCACATGCATAGGGCAATGGCTGACTTTAGACATGATGCACATTAGTGTAGTGAGCTTCTCTCTCTCTCTCTCTCTCTCTCTCTCTATGTTGAAATAATTAAATAATAATAATAAAAGGTCTGGGAATATTACAGCAGATTTGACTGAATTATAAATTCCATTATTCAACCATAGGCCAGGTTAATTATGCGCTGCAGCTAATTGAAAGTTTCAGTGATGGTTCTTTTCACCTGAGTGACAAACATTTCCAAAGCTGCTCATTTGTGATGTGAAAGGAGTTCTCTTGTCAGCGCTGAGAATGCTTGGTGGTGAGGCAAACGTCGGGTCCGCTGACACACATGCACACACGTTGCCAAGCTGTCAGAAGGTCACGCAAACACAGGACACTAAGGCTCTATTGAGCATGTGTTTTCTCAGGTGAGTCTAGGCAAACGAGTAAAATGTGAAAGATGACACTGTATCATGTGCATTCGGATGCTTGTGTGTGTGTGTGTGTGTGTGTACGTAATTAATGGGTGATGACTGAAGCCAAGTCGTTTTCCTCTTGCTCTCTCTCTCTCTCTCTTCACTGGGGCAGCTGGAGGGATTCCTGGCAGAGTGATTTGGGACTAAATCAGAAAATCACATTGCCAGGGATTTCCAACCAGCTGCAGGCCACTCGCTTCAACAAGAAAATTTCATCTCACATCCTCTAATGTCCTCTACCGTATTTACATTGATCCTAAATCTCTCTTTTTTTTGTCTTATTTTGCTTAAAAAAAAAAAAAAAAAAAAAAAATGAGGCTGTAAAGATGCCTCTTTAAGCTACTCACGAAGCCCGAGCAGGAATAAACACCAACGGAGGAAGGCCAAATCAATCCAACATTCTGAACATACAGTAAATGTAGATTTCAAACAGAGCACTAAATGCCTTTCATTTATTTCAAAGCATAAACATCAGTCTCCGACTGATGACTGCGGTTTTATGAATTGGAACGGGCTACAGGACTTTGGTGCCATGCAGACGTATGTGGGACCGCAGTATAAAGAAGACTGTGGCTTCTGTACTCGAGGTGGTCTTTGAAACCTACACGTGGAAAGAATTGGAATTATCACCATCATACTTTGATGCATAAGCGTATGTCGAAAGGAAAACGTGTTAATAAGTTCTTTAGGCACATGGATATGGTTCTGATTGAGTGTAGAATTTTAAAGGCTTTAGATTTATTAGTATTTGGAGAAGGAATGAGGCGAAGAAAAACAAAAACTTTGCAATGTGTTGAATGGGATATTTTATTGGTGTTGTAAAAAAAAAAAAAAGTCACTGCCATACTTTGATGCATTTTATTTTATTTTATTTTATTTTATTTTTTACCATCGCATTTCATCCTAAATTGACTGGTTGATATTTTTCCCCAGTGACCTCCATTTTAGAGGAGCGAATTATCCCAGGAACCACTTCCAATCATTGTTAAAATGTAATAATGTGTATACGAGTGAAAACAAGCTAAAACGGCCACTCTCCCCATTCAGGCTGTGCCAGTGACCAACATCTGCGATCTTTGGGCTGCGCTGTGGTTGAAGGCAGAAAAACAAGAACAACAGCAATAAAAGAAGACTTAGCACAAGCACATGAACTCACAAGAAGAATGCCTGGCTCAGATAAGGTGGTGCGTCACTCTGTGATGTTTCGTGAGGTGCAGGACTTGGCTTGCTTTGTGAACAGATCCGGGAAAAGGCCGTGTTCACAGTGGCTAAGTTCCGCTCCTCTGAGGCTTATTCTCAGAACGGCTGGAATCCAGTAATCCAGGCACCATGTGTATACAGTCTCCAAGAGTACTGACCCAAGGTAAGCTTTTCTTGTCATAGTTGAATGATCATTTTTAAACAAATGGGAAGGAAACTGATCCTAGATCGGCATTCTGTCATTGTGAGAGTTTGTAAACACAGGCTTAGGGTGCCAGCTTTCATCTCTCGCCAGGATGATCTGATTAAGTGGGTTTTTATCCATAGGAATATGCACGTGCTGAAGGACATATAGTGACTTTGTATAGGCTGAGACATGTTTTTTAGGTCCATAGGCAAAAAAAACAACCTCAAATCAAATATTAGAACAGTATAGCATGAACACTTTCATGTGTAAGGCCAGGTCTCTGTTTACAGAAACACAAATGGGCTGACCTACCCAAAAAAACCACATCAAGAACCATTTCAAACCCATAACATATGTGTTGACAAGGACATCTGTATGTCACCCCTTCATATGAAAAGGCTATACGTATCATATCACACTGAGTACACACGTCTTTACAAAATCATAATAGAAGGCCAGTGCATTACCTTGAAAGGTTTGTTCTAACAATGTTACTTTTAGCCTATAAGATCCATCTCATTCACTGTGATAACATCTAAGGGACCATGAAACAGCTGCCGTAGTGTAAATGTGTACATCAAGCAGCATGTTTGAAATGTATATGATGGGTTCAATCATTCGAGACGTCCATAATGAGACATGTCAACTGCATCAAATATATGATCCACCCAAAGATCATTTTTAAAAATGACTGGGAAATCTAAGGCAGTACAGTGTAAAGATGTGTATCTTGGGATTGGGAGTATATAATAATGAGATAGTTATGATTTGAAAAAAGACTGTGTTGGATTTTCATCCCCATAATGTGAGTAGGAAAAAAGGAAGACTGGGCTCAACCTCCTGTGCCTACTGAGCTGATAACAGTTGGTAAAGCACGCACTGGCTCAGTTCAGCAGGAACCGGAGTTAGGCCCCTTACTGCACCGAGCTGATTCCAGATATCCCAGCATCCTCCTCGGAGCACTTCAATCAGCCATCGGGCATACGAGCAGCGGAAGGAGACTGCTGTTTGGGCTTTACGCAGATTCCAGAAGCAGAGCTTTTCCAGGCGGATTTCCGACCAAGTCATTTTTACCATGTGTTTTTATTCAAAAAATAAACTGCCAGATTTGTTCATCCCAGACACACCATGATGGAATTTATTTATAGACAACAAAAGAGAGATGTTTTTCAATTTGTGTTTATAGAAAAATAAAAATTCAAAAACAAACAAAAAAAATCATCATTTGCTTGGTTTATGGATATTTATAGACACCGTGTAATTCTATCCGTTTTCCTGCTCCACAGCAATATGTTATTAATAGGCCGACAAGGAATGTTTTGTCTCCTAGCAGGTAGTGTTTTGTGCGACTGCAAGGCACCTCCAGGCTTTATGGGTAATCCTTACTGTCAGGTTATGGATGATTTATGATCTCTTTCCCTCATGAGAATAACATTATGGGTGAGGGACTCATTTCCTCATGAAAAGTACTATAGGTGTAATACCTACTACTGTGACCTGGCTTATATTTTAGGAGAAGGGAACACAGTAGAAACTGGTTAGGGGTAAACAGGAAAGTACACAAGGTACATAATGAAGAGACTGAAGTGCCTGCTAAAATCTTCAAAAGGAACTTCAGGGGGTTCTTTAAGGGTGTGTTAGATAATTGGGCATTTGTAGCTTCTACTAAAACCTTTCAGGATTGGGAGATGGGTTTACTATGAACCTCAAAGAGTCTCCCTTGAGGGACCACTAAAAAAGCCATTTGGAATCAGAGATTTTCCTATGTATGTGTTTTAACGGTTTTTCTGTCCCCCTTCCTTTTTCGTTCCCACCATTTGCAGGTGGTCTGAGAATCAGGGAGAACATAAATCATGATTATTATAATTAAGTCCCTCAAAACAGCTATAGTTATAAAACTTCAGCTTCAGGATGTCTCTATATAAACACATGAATACACATACAATGGTGTCTAAAAGTCTGAGAAAACTAGTGAACTTTTTTTATTTTTATTTTTTTCTAATTTAATGCAAGAATTCCATTTTCATTTCATTTTATTCCAAATGAAGAGTAAAACTATTTTTTTTTTTAAACATTAACTTGTTCTAGTAAGTAATTTTCTTTCGGAACACAATGTTGTGTATAATGAAATTTTCATTTTAAAAATTTGCTTCTTTGAACTTGCACATTTTAGTCAAAACCGTCCAGTAAAGCCAACTGCATCGCTCCTTTCTGTCAGTGAAACAAAACTACCTGCTGGGTAAACCAGTGCTTGCTGTAATTGAACTAAATGTGTTCAGTGGATTTTGGAACATTTACACTTGAGTACTGCCACTGCAGCCACAGCATTAATAGATTACAGGTTCTCTGTCTCTCAATGTCTGCAATACATGCTGTGAAATAGGACATTATGCGATTTGGATGTTGTGCAAACACCATATTATATACTAAACAACGTTATGTGGGACGCTGTAGTGTAACTTTCTGTTTCACTTTCAAATCAATAATTAGCCTTTTTTTCTCCTGCTTCTTTTATCACTAGCAAATGTTTTGATGCATTTTAGAGTCATGATGCACTTACAGTAATTTTTTTTTTCAAATAAATTAACCCTATACAGTAATTATGATATATGGCTACAACACACAAAATAAATGTACAAGCACTTTGTGACACTTTTATATTTTTCAATTTGCAGGGACTTTTTAACTGCATACTTAAAATACAACTGCAGGCAGATTTATTTATTGTGAATAAACTGTGGGAGATGAGTTGTTTTGCAAAATCACCCAGAATTTACACTTATATATATAACGAAAAAAAGTTTTGACTAATATTTTGGCATTTGTGCATTTTATCAAGAAAACTTCCACAAAACGTTTCTCTATGAATTTGCAAAACTTCTTGCTTGATTAAAAAAAGGAAAAATCTCAAAAACTGTAAAAATGGGCTTTTTTTTGGCTGTCAATCTATTTTGAAAGACTTCTTTTTGCATTAATGACAGCGTGCACTCTAGCTGGTATGCCATCTGCAAGTTTGTGCAAAACATTACAATCCGTTTTAGATCAAATCCTTTTGTACAAAGCAATTAATAAGTCAAACCGGGACATTCTTCTGAATGAAGCTGTAAAACTGATTAACATTTACAGAAGACTTTAAGCACAGTATGGTGATTGGACTCTTAGTAAATACCTCAGGAATGCCTGATCTGATGAGACACATCTGTCTGTGAGAACTGTACACACAATTATTAAGAAACACCACTTGTATATTACAGGAACTGACCTTGCTCTAAGCCATTTCCACATGTTTGGGCAATTAAAGGAGTTCCTGGGAGGCCAGTGTTTCAGATGTGAGGCAGGCAGTCGAATCATGGCTTCGGCATACTGAGAAAACATTCTACCTTAATGGTGACCAAGCACTAGTGAAACACTAGGATAATTATATTAGTTATTTTGCACAAACAAAAGTCCTAGGTTGATTTGAACACCCTCATGTTACAGAAAACCTTCTGCTTTTATTACAATTTTATATGGGGTGGAAAATTGTTTAGTCTTAGACTTTTGGACCCCAGAGTTCATTTATTTATTTATTTATTTATTTATTTTTGTTTAAATTTGTCATTTGCCAATAAGTGGCTCAGCTGGCAATACTGAACAAAACAGAAACCGTTTTCCCAATACTGTCCAAAAGAAGGCTGGAAGGGATTAATTGCTTTCATCTGATACTCAGCTTTAATTTGCATTCTTGTGACACTGTTTACCTTTTATAAAGGAAGGAAATTGCTTTGCAGTGTTTGGGATGACAATTAAAAACGTCACACATCACATAAATGAGCCCATACACTTCCCAAGAGTATGCACACCAAAGCAGGGTAAAAGCAATTTTAGATTACAATTACTGCCTGCTTAAGCAAGATCAAAATATTTTTCTGCTGTTTTATATGTATAATGGAGCCTAATCGTTACAGAGCACTGCGGGAAATGCATTCTACATTTCATTGTTACTGAGAATTTAGCTGGTGGGACTGAGCTTTACTTCTGCCATCAGTGGGCAGCCGGTAAGAAATAAGAAACAAACGATGTGTTGCAGCCCACTCAACTCTCGTTCCAGAGAGAACCACATGTTCTCGTTGCCTTAGGAGCTTAGAGTAGGTGGACAATAGGAACAAAGTAAGAAAGAGAATGTCATGAATTTTGTTAAAAAATTTATAAATGAATAAACCCAGGCCTAATTTGCAGGTCCAAACGTACATTCTTCACTCTACTATCGACTGTACATACATTTTACTGTTGAATAATATATTTTAATATGAATAACTCTATAAGAAGTCATGACATCAAGGGGTTACTGGGTTAACTTGACAGGAAATGATCGTTCTCTTCTTGGTATGCTTACTGGTTCCAAATCCAAACACTATTTTCCCTACATGGAATTCAAACCCAGAGCATGCCATCTTCCATAAGATTCAATTAGTTTCGTAGCGCTTACCTCTCAGAGCATTTTAGCAATTTAGCTATTTTAAATGAACATATATACTGTAGGGCTCAGGATTGTGCAGTATAGAGAGACATGTGTGTGTGTGTGTGTGTGTATACAGTATATGAACTGTACAGTTTTTTTTTCCTGCAAAAAAATCTATAAATAAAACATCAAATGAATATAAATAATTCTATATTAAATTTCTAGCATAGGATAAAACTAAACTGGCAAAATAAAATGTTTAATTATTGCATCATATTTGGTAACCATTAGTAAAGCACTTACTACCAACTTGCACTAACTAGCTTATTGAAGGTGGAAAGATCACATGAGTGGAGTATCATCTATTTTAAAGATGAATATCAGAATTACTGACATATTCAAACAGACACACATACACACTGATTCGGCCTGGAGAAAATCCATATATAAAAGGTTGTATGCTATCTTACATCACTGCATGGTCTGTGACGCCCTTGCAGGAAGCTTCTCTGCAAATCAATACTGAGCTAGACTGACTAATCATCTTTCTCCTCTAATGAAAGATTTTTAAATCCTGATGAGTGTAGTATCTCTCTCCCTGGGTGACTTCAGATCCATTCACAAGGCTCACTACACGGAGTGTGAAAATGATGAAAATCACATGCTATGGCCTCAACACTCACCAGATCTCAAAAAGTCAGTTGAATACTCATGGGAGATTTTGAAGTGATGTGTGAAGTGAAAGTTGCCTTGGCCTCCGTCATCAAAGGACTGATTGAAGGAATATATTTCAAAAGAATGGTGTTCATCTATGCCAAGACTTGTAGAATGTGTCACCAAGGCATACGGTCAAATTTATGTTGTTGGGTTTTTTTTTGCTTTAAACTGTCCTGTGTCTGTTCCAATAGTTTTGTATATTTCTTTTCACCAGGAGCTATGCCTTAACCACTAAGGTCATGGGTAGCTCATTGGTTACGGCATTGAACTATGGTTCGGAAGGTCCCAGGTTCAAATCCCACAACCATCAAGTTGCCCCTTTCGGGCCCTTGAACAAGGGCCGTAACCCTCGGACGTATAATGATATATTTAAAAAAAACATTTTAAAAAGGCATTTTGGATAAGGGCTTCTTCCAAAATCCTAAACGTAAATTTAAGAAAAGTAATGGAGGATTAATGCACAGAGAGAATCTATTTTAAATTAATTTCCATATAGGGATATACATTCAGTATGTAATGCATCTAAAACATCATTTATTTGTTATTGAGCATGAACAGCTAATCTTTTGTATATCTGACAATTCTCAAGTTGCAAAGTACAGCCAAAATCACTAATGATGTTCTATTCAGAGAAAATAAATGAGACAGTAAGTGTAGAGAAAAGAAGCTCTTGTGCTTTTCCCCACATTCAATAGCGAGGATATAAAATAATACACTTTAATAGGCTGTCTCACCAGCTGCAGTCCTTTTCTTTCTAGAATTCATTATAAGAGAGTTCCTTCCAGTTGATGTGCTGCATTTCAACAAGAGATATCTTCTTTTATAGTATGTGCAGTGACAGCAGCGAGTTTATCCCCATAAGCTCTAAAAGCAGGAGCACATTCAGGCTGTCTCTGTGTGCCTCTCACGCTTTCTTCCTGCACTTCTGTGGGCTTCATGGCCACTTAAAAGGCACAAGCCCTCAGTTTCAACCTTTGTCAATAAATGGAGGTGGGAGGAAAAAAATACAAATGTGGTCTTTCATAGTCACAAAAAGGAACCAACACAAGATTAAGGTTACCTCGTTGGATGCACGCATGCAGTCAAAAAGAGTTTGCATTTGTATGGCTAGAGTTTGTGACCAGAACCTATAAAAGTGACTTTTTTGAAAACTGAAACTATGCTGATTTTCACTTGTGCTATCAAGGTTGTGCTCCCATAATTTGTGCAGCTCTATAAGGTATTGAATTAAAATATGACTTTTTTCAAAAAAAAACTTTTTTCAAAATATGTCAAAATAAATTTTACACTTTCTCACGCTCACTCTTACTCATTCTCCATACGGCTTATCCTGCAGAGTTTAAGTTCAGAAAGCCTATAGCCAATCCCAGAAAACACTGGATACTAGGCAGGGTACACACTCAGGCGTTGGACGCACACTCTGACACACTCACTCACACTATGGGCAATCTGCATGTCTTTGTACTGTGGGAGGAAACCGGACCACCCAGAGGAAACCCACCTAGCATGAGGAGGACATGCAAACTCCATTTACACAGACCCGAATAAAACACATTATACAATATGTATGAATATAATATGAATAACATATTTGCAGATAAGTATTCATTTTAGATTACCTACACTATACATACATGCAAGTAAGAATAAAAAAATACAAATTCAAGAATTTTCTGTATGGTTTTTTTTTTTGGGACAGTTTCATTGTAAAACAGCAAAAAGGTTATTTAAAGAGACACAAAACAGCACAGTGTCTAAGAAGGATACTTTCCGTGACAGGAACAGCATTACTACCATCACAGCGGCTATAATCAAATCCAGGAGGCATTAACAGTGTGTAAGTGTATGGTTGTGTGTGAGAGAGAGAGAGAGGAGGTGGGTAATTATGCTACATAGCACGCACACTGGTTTCTGGTCAGAAAGCGTAGAACAGGGGTGGACGAGCTATAATAATCAGAAGACACATTAAAGTTCTTCTATAAAGTTATAATAAAAGACATTACATCATCCTAAAAGAAGACAAGCCTTTTCTAGTTAGTCTCAATTATAGACGGATTAAGGATCTCAGTTGGTTATTAAAAATCAGCCAGAGAAAGAGGAAGAGGGTGTACACTAAACATAAGTAAATGCTCATAGGATCCATTTGCACATTAATCTGCGGCTATTCCAGTTATATATTTTATAAAATACAGCATGCGTCCCTTGAGGAGAAGAAAACTCTAAACAGGGGAAAATCTGATTAGGGGATGTATTTTCTTAGTAATAGCTCCTCCTTGCAAATGAGCAAAGCTTTTCATCTGTTTCCTCATCTCAGCAGCAAGATGTCATTTCTAAAGCCTCCTTAAATTTCTCAACAGAGTACCAGAGTACCTCTCAGCCCAGTTCTCTATCAGATCTTTTCTTTCATCTCAAGGGTTTGTCACTATTCTTTGTATTTTGTGACTATCATGGTATACATGTCAAGCCTTAACACACACGTGCATTCACACACACGCAAATGTCTGATCAAATTAAGAATTCGATCCGGTTTATGTTTTTCAGTCTGTAACCTTTCAGACCTTGGAGTTTCCCTGATCTGATCTGAGCAGGAAAACAGCTGAATTTTGCCCAAGGAAAAAATTAAAAATAGGCTGCATGCTGAGAAAGATTTTAAATATTCATTAACCGCATCCAATCTTATTATATTTATCGCAACCAAAAGCGAGTATAACGTATATATGGTTTAGTAATTACCCTGTCGACCCAAATGTTCCGCAATAAGACAAACATTGACTTGTTTTGGTTAAATGTGTGGTAATGTAAGACTGCCACATAGTGGCCATATGGAGAGCTGCATCATTATTAAACCTCTTACCCTTGATTTTAAGTTGAGTTTATAAAGAGGCCTTGCAGTTCATTTTAGGATTCAGAGTGATGTGAGGTGATGATTACACAGTAAATAAGGGTCTGTTTACACCCTCGCACCATAATGTGTAACACACTTCGGAAAACAAACCAAGCACACATGTAAAAAAGAAGAAGACAAAAAAACACCATCTGTGCCTTGTATCAGCAGATTTGTTACTACGGCACAAACTTCCACAGACCATCCTGGCGCTCTCACGCATACACACACACACACAGCTGCCAGAGTGAAGGGAAGAGAGAAAAAATACACAAATGTTTTACAGGAGACAAAGTTCAGATTTACCACATTAGGAGCTCATCCCTAAACGCTGGTTTCACCATGCAGACCTACGCCAAACCACACTTCCATTTCCTACAGTTATTTTGTTTGATGGAACTCCACATCATAAATAAATACAACCATCAATCCTTTAATGTACTGCACAAATTGTTGCATAATTTATATAGTATATAGGATAAGTTGGACTGACCCCAAAAACTCTTATGAAAGCTGTCTCCAATAATTACCATGTAGAAACAATTACTGACTTTGACTGATAAATAAGCTTAAAAAATAAAAACCAATTCGAATCATTCACATATGTCTGTAATTTAATTCTTTGATTCACCCTTATTACAGAACATGGTTCAGGTCAACATGGTTCAACTTGGACATTAAAAGAACATAATGAATGCATGAAACACAATATAGTTATGGTTTAAATCTGAACTGATGTTTCTGCTATTTGATGATCCACTTCGTTTGTTGTCTAATTGTTTTCTGTTATATATCTAGATGCATATTTTAAAGGACTGTGGTCATTTTTATTATCACTCTGTGTAGTTATTCTGGTTTATGGTTTTATTGTTCTTTTTACTTCTGTTCGTTTAATTTATTAACCCTTGCATATACACTATCGTGTCAAAAGTATTCGCTCGCCTGTCTTCACATGCATATCACCTTGAGTAACATTCAATTAATAATCCATAGTTTTATGGGAATGATGGGAATTTTTGACTGTTCTTCCAGAAGCGCATTTGTGAGGTCAGACACTGATGTTGGGCGAGGAGGCCTGGTCCGGATTCTCCACTCTAATTTATCCCAAAGGTGTTCTATCAGGTTGACGTCAGGACTCCAGTCAAGTTCTTCCACACCAAACTCTCTCACCCATGTCTTTATGGACCCTGCTTTGTGCACTGGTGCACAATCATGTTGGAACAGAAAGGGGGCCATCCCAAACTATTTCCGCAAACTTGCGAGCATAAAATTGTCCAAAATGTCTTGGTATGCTAAAGCATTAAGTATAGACAGTATATTAATTATATTTATCATATTCTCTGATATGTTTATTTTACAAAGTAACACGTTAGACTACTTAGATTACTTTTTGATGTAACGAGTAATCTAACGCGTTAGGGCCGCCATTTAAGTACTCAGTTATTTGGTTGTTTTTTCAAAAATGTAATCCGTTACTCAGATAATTTAAGACAGCAGTCATTCCCAATCCGTTGGTGTGTGTGCGTGAAAGTCGTCCTACATTCCCCACCCCTGATAACAAGCCCCCCTCTGTTATTCCAGCTGTTATACCCCACTGTTTTTTACTGTTATACCTCTATCTCACCTATGCAGTTTGTCTATACAGGACCAACGCGCAGAAAGATGGAAACCTAATCACAGCGGCAAAACTCGCAGTGAATCATGATAAACCGTACTTAAGGCCACCGCGCGAAACCGCGTAGGTGAGATAGCAAAAGTAGTATTTAACAGATTATGGGCCAGACTTCGCTGAGTGATGATGGTAGAATAATTATAAAGTTCTTGACTAAAACAACATGCATGAGGAATCACAAAGGAGTTTTCATTTTCTGCAAAACGCAACGCTGTAAAGTAACGCTGTAATGTAACTGATTACTTTTTAATGACAGTAATTTTGTAATGTAATTAGTTATGGGTCTGTGAGCATGGATGTTGGATGTGTTCCTTATGCTTGGTGGGTTTCTTCTGGGTACTCTGGTTTCCTCCCACAGTTCTAATACATGCTATTTGGGCCGGCTTTATTTTCTCTACAGACCAAATTGTCTGTAGTATGTGTGTGTGTGTGTGTGTGTGTGTGTGTGTGTGTGTGTGTGTGTGTTTGCATGCCTGTAGGTTGCCAGAGGTTGGGGGTTAATGACTGCTGGCGAGAAGTGAAATGTCATTTTTGAAAAGCTGGCCTAGATGAATGACTAACCCACATTTTCTAAAACCCAGTAGGGACAAATTAAGTGTTTTTGTTTTGTTTTTAAAAGACTACTCCTCTAAGCACCATTTTATAATTGATTACTTGCAATAGCAATATTACAAGATTAAAAGACATAAATGTCAAAATCAATCCCATAAACCAAACATTATAAACTAACTAAAGGTCTCTGTGCACAATATAATAGACATAATGTAGTATAAATTCATCAGTGCATCATTTAACCTTAGGCATGGTTCATACTGTACTTTCATCAATTAGAAATCCATTACTCTTTTTCACTTTTCCTTTCTGCACTTATCGTATTTTAAGCCCAATTTGTCCTAAACCTTTCTGTTTGAAAAAATACTAATCCATAAACCGTGTTGGGTCAGAGGCTCTGGTGAAGATTGTTGGCACATAAGTTCTGCTAAATACCAGAACGTTTAATCCTAAAGTGTAGTTCTCTCTGTCACAGAGTTTAAATGTAGCCTTATATTTTAACTTCTAACAAGATTCCAAACTTACTTTCAAATCATTACAGAAATGATTAAACACAAAATTAGGTATATTGTACCTTGATCATTGTACAAATACAATGATCATTTTACACTGTAAGTACATTACAATTATCTGTTTAATACTGTTTATGCTCCCTTTGTGCCACCAAACATATGAAAATGTGATGTGGTATCTGGCACCATTACGTCGGTAACAGTTACTTTAAGTCCTATAAGTTGTGAGATGGAGCCTCCATAGATCAGACTTTTTGCCCAGCATATCCCACAGATGCTCAATCAGCTTGAGATCTGGAAAATTTAAATGCCAAGTCAACACCTTGAACACTTCGTCATGTTCCTCGAACCATTCCTAAACCATTTTTGCAGTTTCGCAGGATGCATTATTCAGCTAAGAGAGGACACTGTCCTCAGGGAATACTGTTTTCCTAAAGGGATATACTTGGTCATGTTTAGGTAGGTGACATGTATAAAAGTAACACCCACATGTATGGCAGGGCCCTAGGTTTCCCAGTAGAACATTACTCAAAGAATCTGACTGCCTCCACTGGCTTGTCGTCTTACCATAGTGCATCCTGGTGATATCTCTTTTCCAGGCAAGCAACGCCACACACACACAGCCATGCACATGATGTCAAAGAAAATGTAATTTATCAGAACTTTTTCCATTGCTCCATGGTCCAGTTCTGATGCTCACATGCCCACTGTAAACACTTTTACAGGGGTCAGCATGGGCACTCTGAGTGGTCGGCGGCTATGCAGCCTCATATGCAGCAAGCACAGTGCGATGCATTGTGTGTTCTGACACCTTTCCTTCAGATCTAGCATTTTCAGCAATTTCTGCAACAAAAGCACTTCTATAAGATCAGAACAGATGGGCTAGCCTTTGCTTTCCACACACATCTATGAACCCTCGTTGTCCTTGTTTGGACCACTTTCGGCTGGTCAACTGGGAACACCATTCAAGACCTGCCTTTTTGGAGATGTTTTGACCCAGTCTGACCCAGCCATCACAATTTGGCCTTCATGAGTCAATCTGATTCTTTACATTGTCCATTTCTTTTGCTTCTGAAGCAGACCATACCTAAATATTCACATGCTGCTTAATATATTCCCATTTGCTACAAGTGCTAGGTAATGAGGTAATTAATTTTATTCACTTGAAATGCAGAGTTCTGAGTGGAAAAAACATTGTTTGGTTTTTGGTTAAACTGTTCTGCATGGAAAAGTGAACCAAGATCTCTTAATAAGTGTCTCCAAGCTTCTTGTACAGAAAGAGACTGCTGCTTTTTTTTCTCTACGAAAGGGTTAAGTCACGTAAATGAAATGTTTCTTTTACAGTAGATAACAGTTATAAATATCTGCTTTAAACTATTAAAAAGAAGTTTCATTGAAATCTCCATTTTAAAAAATCCAGTTAGCCAACCATGTATAATATGGCATTTAATTAAAAGTACTATAATGTGTAGTTATATAATTACCATATATTCCTGCCAAAGTAGAAAAAGCTTTTATATGTCAGCTCACAGGCTTGGCCTTCTGGTTGGATGCATCCTTCTGGGTTACACCGGAACACTGGCCACGGGATACAATTTTTAAGAAAGTGTAAACTCATTGCTTATATTTGACATATTTGACACTCCTTACACTGCTCCAGTGTTTCGGCAGATATTTTATTACCTCTGGCATGACATAGAAGGATATGATGATGCTGTCTATTGCCGCAATCAATGATACTGCCTACTGTTATATGGTAACTGGGGTTTCAGTAGCTACTGTACGAGCTTGGCCTAAAGTACTTGATTTCGCCATAGACAATGCTGGCTACTGTTACAGCCGTGAGCAACGCCTGTGACATGCCACACAGAATGACAAAAAGGTAATAATGATGCTGCCTACTACCTACCTACACAAACCCTGCCTGTCCATACAAACAAACAGAATTCGAACATATACTACGCTTGATCCTAGCCAAAAGGAGAGGGCTCAGAAGGAAAGTGTTGGTGGAGAGAAGATGGGTATGTATGGTAAAGATATTGCTGCAACTGTAGTTTGGCCTGTTAGACTCCTCTGGGTGTTAAAAATGCAAAATGCTGATTGGAAAATATTAATGATGAGTATAGATATAGATAGTTATAGATAGATAAAGATATATAGCAAATACTATAGATATATTGATCAGTAATACAAAGATGGTATTCAAGGCTCCATTGATAGGTGTCAGAAAATCAGACAAAAGAATCAGACAAAACTGGAGCTTCATTTACTATACCTACTTACAGTAGAAATAAAAGAGTACTGAGAGAATCTCTGATTGTCTGAAATGGGGAGCTGTATGCATTACTGATGGCACTAGAATGGACTGAGAAGGTTAGTCACCAAAATGTGGTGATTTGTAGTGACTTAGCAGCAGCATTTAAATCATTAGTACAGGTACAGCCAAAAGCTACCAGGATCTTGTCTATGAATTCTTGTTAGCTAACTCAAAAATAATTAGACAAGGGGAAAATGTCTCTTTCCTAAGGATACCAGCTCTTTCAGGTATCCAGCGAAATGAGAGAGCAGGTGAGTCGGCAAAAGAAGCAACCAAAAAAGTTAATGTTGAGACGCTGGTCCAAGAACTAGTGAGAGTAGAAAGCAACTTTCTCTCAGAGTCACTGATCAGTGAAGGAAGCATTTAATGTTGTTTTTGAGGAAGAGTGGACTGAAAGGAAGGGTCATGGAAGGATGCATTAAAGAAGGCTGGTCTGAAAAATCAGCTTTAAGAGTCTGGGAAGATGAGGGTGAATGAGACCTTCTATTGGTGCCTATGAAACCTACTGGACCTCACCTGCTGTTAAATTAAAAAGAAGGAAAAGAAAAAGAAACAAACAGAATTTCAGATAGATAGATAGATAGATAGATAGATAGATAGATAGATAGATAGATAGATAGATAGATAGATAGATCTACCAAATGTCAACAATCAGAATAATTTTGGTTAGAAATTATCATTTAATACATTGTCCGTGGTACTTGGGCATTACTAACGCCTTCAGTATTTTAAAATTTTTGTTTTTAAAACAGCCGGTGCCAAGCGGAATTATAAATTAGGGTTTAATGTTTAATGTTTATTTAATTTATATTTTACTTCATTTACATGTATTTTGACTAAAAATGTTGTAATTGTAATTATATATGCCAAAAAATATGTTTATTGTGTTGGATATTGACAATATTGGTAATTTTTTTGGGTGGCTGGAACGGATTATCTGCATTTACATTATTTTTTATGGGAAAATGCGTTTCGCAAAACAAAATTCCACCTTAAGAACCAACTTCTAAAACGGATTAAATCTGTATGTCAGGGTACGACTGTAATAACGTTGTGGATGAAGATAGTGTTAAAAAAAGTGATGATATTTTATACCGTATTGTGACGTCACTCTAGCTTGAAGTTGAACTGACAAAAATATCACTGTGTGAAAAAAAAGTGTATATATATCACTGTGTGAGTGAAGGCATTTCTTAATAATTTTAGATATCGAATTAAATTTGAAAAATATACACGTGCAAACATAATGAGTATTTCAGTTTTCAAGCTCAAATCTAAAGTTAAATTAAAAGCAGCTTTAGTCATTGTGTTCCCTTACGAACTTCCGGTTTGACGAACGACTTCCGCTGACGTATTTTGAAAGCTTGGCGGTTGAGCAGATTGTTTTTTCGTGTATATACGGCAGGCTTGTGTGTGTGTTTGTGTGTGTGTAGCCCTGTGTAACGGGTTGTGTTTTATATTTTGTTTTAAAAAGCTTGTGTTTGGTAAAATGGACCCAGCAACTGCGACGTTTCTTGTTGGACTCGCTGTCAAAATTAGCCGCAGTGACGGTAAAAGAAATTATTAACTGAAACACACAGTTAGCAGCTAAGCTAAGTTGGTTAAGAAGGTTTACTCCACTGTTAAACTTGGTGAATATAGTAACTGAACCGTAATGTTGGAGTATTTCGAGAGCTAACTGGTGACCTGAGATGTGTCTGAGTGATTTATTTGTTTAACTCACTGATTCAGTTTTAAAGGTGTGACTGGCAATAATGTGAACCTGTTGTGTTTGTGTGCAGGGAGAGTTCACAGTGCGACAGTCAAGTCAGTCCATGCCACCAAGTCCACAGTACATGTGGAGTGGACTGAGAATGAAGTGACTAAAGGAAAAGAGGTAGGCAAAGGCTTAAAGTCACCACTTGCCTGCTGTTGCTTGTGTGTGCATGCATGCTTCAAGTGTTTGTGGTCCTCACTTGCTCAATCTGTGTCCTTTAGATCGACCTGAGCGATGTGTGTCGTCTCAATGCTGATCTGATTGAATACCTGCAAACGTCCAAACAAGCAGGACCTTCCACTGCTCCAGCTCGAAGCCCTGCACGCCCACCTAAAGCCGAGAAAGTGAGCGTCATTTATTATTCCTTTCCATTGTTGATAAACTGTTTGAATGCCATACAATGAGCTTAAAAAGTCCATGAAACCCTTGTTAAGATTGCTGATTGTTCGTGATTACAAAAAAAACAATAACAAATCACATCTTATCACTTACATTTACATTGAGGCATTTAGTTCTTATCCAGAGCGACTGACGAAGATGCTTTGCAGATTCCTTCATTGGGTAGATCTTTACACCGGTTACTAACTATAAGTACTATCCATCAAACACTGTTGAGAAGCTTTTTTTTTTTCCAATTCAATTTTATTTATATAGCGCTTTTAGCAATTTTCATTGCCGCAAAGCAGCTTTACACAATCAAAAAAAAATATTTAAGTTTGTATGAAATGTGAATTTGTATGAATCAAAATGGTCAGTTTGTCCCTGGTGAGCAAGCCGAGGGCGACCGTGGCAAGGAAAAACTCCCTGGGATGGTAATAGGAAGAAACCTTAAGAGGAACCAGACTCAACAGGGAACCCATCCTCATTTGGGTGAAACAGAAAGCAGTAAATGATCTGCATTTATACAGTGTGTTAGGTGGCAGGCAGTTCAGCTATAATAGCTGATGTTAATTGATGTTAATATGGAGTCCAGGTAGTTATTGAAGACCCAGGTAGACTTGTAGGAAGTTCCAGTCCAGAACTATCGAACTGTCAAGTCCCCAGATTAACAGTTGCCAACACCGGTCAAGGCCAGAACCATCTTCTAGGTAGAGAGAGTCATCCCCAGACACCAGACGCATCCCATGTGACGAGATCTTCAGCCAGAAGCGGGGCACCGGCGCTTTCTGAGATGTAAAGCAAACAATCACCTCATTGTCAGCAAACCTGAGTGATCAATGAGAGTGAGGAAGACAGCATCCAAACATACTAGTTCACCATAATACTCTACGTCCATGAGTCCCCCAGATCTGCTCCTTTACCTAAGGCAAATCTATTTATAAAAATGCTTGGCTAAATAAATAGGTTTTAAATAGGTTTTTAGCCTGGACTTAAACACTGAGACTGTGTTTGAGTCCTGAACGCTATTTGGAAGACTATTCCATAATTTTGGGGCTTTGTAAGAAAAAGCTCTGCCCCCAGCTGTATTTTTCATAATACGCGGTACTGTACAGATGCATGTCAAAAAAAATATAAAAATGACCGCAGAAATCACAGCTATGTTTAATAGTGAAAGAGCGTTAATGCAAGCACAATGTGAGAATTTACAGTATTGGGACTAAACAGCTGTGTGTTCATAATCAAACCACTTGTTAGTGAGACTAATCAGGGGGAAAAATACCTAAATTTGCTAGGCAGTATAAAGATGCATTTGGACCAATGGAAAAAGGTCGTATGGTCTGATGAGTTCAGATTTAAGTCTATTTGGGCAAATCATGGTAAGAAGGGAAGTGTAAGAAGCGATGCACCCATTATACATGGTGCCAACTGTACAAGCTTCTGGAAGCATTATCATCTGGGGTTGCTTCAATTGGTCAGGTCCAGTCTCAGCAACGTTATGTGGCGATTAAATATGGTTGGGTGACCACTTAAATGTACTGAAGGACCAGGGTATCACATCTATGGACATTTTCTTCCCTTATGGCACAGGCATATTCCAGGATTCAAGTTGTCAATACGTGTTTCTGTGAGCATGATGAATCATTTTCACACATGAATTCACCACTACACTGTGTTCCGTCATCAAAAATGAAAGCCGGCAATTAAATATTGCAGAATATTTTTAAAATAAGTTTGCCCAGACGGTGTCTATTACGTGCTATAGGTCACTAAAGATAAATACTTCATAGGAAAAAAAAATAAACTGAAGTGGAAAACAAATTGAAAACTTTTGGAGAAGAAAGAAATGTACAATAACCTGGGTGCCCAGGTCTGTGCTCTTTTGTTTCGTGAGTAATGTGACTATGTACATAATCAACAAATCACATAAATGTTCAAAATCTCAGTGTTTAAATGTGTCAGTCAGGAGATGGGTGGAAAAGAATTTTTAATTTTGTACCATGGAACATAATAAAGGCCATCACTAGGTAGAGAAAATGCGGTACCACAGTGATATTACTAAAAACAGGATGTCCCTCCAAAATTGACAAAATGACTACAGATTTCCTTGCAGCTCCTTTAAGATCTTCTGACAAAATGTTATGGTTTGTTGAGGTAGAACATTTTATCCATAATTGTAACACAAAAAAAGGGGGAGATATCACAAAGAACACTATACCCATAGTGATGGCTGCAATATGCTCCTTGTTTTCCTGGAGCTGGAGCCCTAGGCAATATAAGAGTCATTGATAGCTCCTAGTAACTTTTTTTTTTTTTTTTTTTTTGGCACAAAACATCCAACTCTGTCAGACACCCAAAGGAAAAATATATCCTTACAGCACAATAACAAGCAAAAATTTAAGACAACAAAGGAATGGTTTTAGACCATAGTTTGCTGTCCCTTATGTAGTTATATTTTTAGATGATAATTAGTCTTGTGTATTTCTGTGTTTTATGTCCTGTGTTGTTTTCATGGTCCTGGAGGAATGTTGTCTTTTGTTGTTTTTTTTACTATGTGCTGTACCTACTATACATCGTTGAAATGACGAAAAACTGATTTTGTTGTTTAGCTGCTGCCACTTTTGTGCAGGATATTTGAAACAGATGGTGAATTTTGTAATATATTCACTATATACAAAATACACTATAACTCTATATTCACAGAGTTATTCACTATTACTGTAAGTAGTATTGTGACTGATACTCACTTTTTTTCCCACAGAAATCGGAGCAGATTGCAAAGTCCTCAAAGATACCTGCCCCTTCAGAGCGTAAGTAACATTTGATTTCATTCACCAGATGGTATTGTTTTAAACAATGTGTTTGCTTTTTGCTTTTTTTCATGGAGCTGTATAATATTTATACTTCTAATGTTTCCTGTTTGAAGCGGTGCCTCCAGCTGGTCCATCTGAAGAGCCAGGTTTGCATTAAGCACAACTTTCATCCCTGTCTGACCTATGCACTCTCACTGATGGGGCTTCAAAAATCTAAATCTGATCTAAATGGTTAACCCAGAGGTTCTCTGTTCTATGCAGATAAACACAGATTCCCCCCCCCCCTTCTTCACAAAAGCCATGTGCTGATAAAGACATCTTAGTGTTTAACATCCTATGATTGTGGGCAAAATTTCCATGATTGTTTTCTACAGAGAGCATGATTATTGATCAGTTATTTATTTTATTTTAGAAATTTGGAAGACTGGGACTAGATCTGGACATGTTGGACCTAACTTTTCATACTGAATACAAAAGAATTGTTTTTATGAATATTGGTATTCATGGAAATATCTTAGTTTAAAATACTGAAGGTTTCATTTATTGAGCTTGTTTTTAGTAACAATCCCTTTCCTATATTAGTTGTTTAGTGTCCTTGCTCACCTTGAGTTCTGATTTACTTTTTCTTTCAGTTTTCATACAAAATTATTTTATTTTAATTCTTTTATTATAAAATTATTTTATTTTCACCCCACTTGTACAGTTTCTCTTTGTCACCAGATGTTTGTTTTTTTTACATACAACTACGTATTTGTTTTTGTTGGTTATAGATTTAAACCAAAGTAACTGGCATTTGTGTGTCTGAAAATTCTTTTATTTTCAGTTTCTTACGATTTTATGTGCATGTTTAGATATAGTTATAGATCATAGTTTAATTATCTTTAAAGGGTAAACAGCAAATACTGTTAAACACGACCCTGATTACCAATACTTCTATCACAGCTTCAAATCCAAATTAGTGGTGTTGTGAGACAGGCATGGGATATGGTAAATGCCAAACTCTATAAAGTTTTAATTTAAAATTTTAGTGAGCTTTAAGTATCAATTTATAGAAGAGGTACCACGTGCATGTGGTAAAGCACGGTCAAATATTACTTAAGTAATGCTTTAAAATATTTTACCTGCTCATCTATTAACAAAAAACAGTCACTTTATGTGTCATATTCGACAAACACGATATCAGCACATGGCTCCTCCACACCCTTTGTGCTGCCCCCATTTCATATCACAGGTGAAATTTTCTGCACTGACAAGCCCAATAATAATGATGTTTTCGCATTAGCTGCTACAACAAATGGAGTGATTACTTAATCAAATCATATATATACTATTATCATATAAAATGTGTATGTATATATGTATGTGTGTGTATATATATGTGTGTATATATATATATATATATATATATATATATATATATATATATATATATATATATATATATATATATATATATATATATATATATATATCACACACATGCACTTATATACTTAAAGTTTATATACTTAAACTTTTTATCGGGACTCCTATTTCTTCTTGTTGCATGTTGAAGCCAACCATGCAAAATATATGATTTTTTTGCCATTTTTCAAGTGGTCTTAAACTTTTGATCGGGACCGTGTGTGTGTGTGTATATATATATATATATATATATATATATATATATATATATATATATATATATACACACTTACACAATTAAGTAACCCAAGTAAAACTATTTATTTATTTTTTTATATATAATTTTTCCTGCACTAAGTACTTTACCTTGCCTTCCAGTCCCTAGAAGGATGACCACTCGTCAGACTTGTCTCTTTCGACCACCCACTACTATTCCATCTGTTGGCGTGACTGCTGCTGGTGATGCTCCCAGTCAGGAGCAGCCCTCATCTACAATAACTAGAGCCTCAGGTCAGTGCACAAATATCAGTTTGATGTCAATGTTGGGAAATAGAAGATTTTGGGTTCGTCAGACTCGATTCCCGTCTCCGTGTGCATTGAGTTTGCATGTTCTCCCTGTGCTTGGTGGGTTTCCTTCTGGTACTCTGGTTTACATCCACAATCCAAAGATATGCAGGTTAGGCTAATTGGTGTTCCCAAATTGACTGTAGTGTGTGCATGTGTGTGCACTGCGATGGATTGGCACTCTGTCGAGAGTGTACCCTGCCTTGAGCCCTAAGCCTCCAGGGATAGGCTCCAGGTCCCCGCGACCCTGAATACAGAATAAAGCGGTATAAAAGGTGAGTGAGTAGTTGAATGTGTTAATCTATAATTAAATTATTAACAATTAATGATGAAACATTTTTAGTTTAAAATTTAGTTAAGAAGCTGGAGCAGCACAATAAAAAAAAAAGTTATGCAAAACAAATTGCTGAAAATACTTTACACAGTGGTCTTTTGGCAAAGATCTGCATACTACTTGGCACAGGTTTTACACCTAATACATTGGCATCGTATTCATGCTTGGGACAGAGGGTAAGGATGCCCTGCAGTGGGCTACCTTTGTGCATTGGCTTGGACTTGAGCCTGGTCCTCCCCATGACCCACTGAAAAGGCTTTTGTCCTAAAAAAGGCTGCAAATGCACCATCTTGTGGTGGACAGGTTAATAGGTACTGTATGTAAAAAGTTTTAATCAGTCAATTTTTTTAACAGCAATCATTTGACCAGTTACTGATTAATTATTAACATCTCATTTGTGAACTTGTATTTTATAAAAGTATATAAAAGCATTAAATAAGTAATTGAAAGCAAAATGTGACTTTTAAATGCCTTTTTAAATTTAAATTGTAAATTATGAAATGATTTGTTTATATGAGAGTCAGTGGTTAGTATTGTGGCCTTGGAGGTCCAGGGTTCATTTCCCGCGTTGGGTCTGTGTGCATGTTCTTCCCCTGGGTGATAATTATTATATAGCAAATAAAAATTTCACAAATTTCCTTATTCTATATATTACTT
The DNA here is from genome assembly GCF_024256425.1 of Clarias gariepinus. Classification (NCBI taxonomy): domain Eukaryota; kingdom Metazoa; phylum Chordata; class Actinopteri; order Siluriformes; family Clariidae; genus Clarias; species Clarias gariepinus. The sequence goes on from NC_071100.1 coordinate 40,827,427, forward strand.
TATTTCCCTGTTTGTTACAATTCTAATGCTTTGACCCTTTTTAAAAAAGTTGTCATGACTCAAGTTTTTCATACCTCAGCTTTGTTCAAGCGCTTTGAACAAGTAAATTGCAAACATAGTTCATTCCTTTTAAGCATGTTTAGTGTGTACCACGAGAGTGCAGGTTGAGAGGCATAGTTCATTCCTTTTAAGCATGTTTAGTGTGTACCACGAGAGTGCAGGTTGAGAGGCTGTGAGCATGTGGGACTTCTACCGCATTCGATTTTCAGAACTAATTGGCGCTTGCTGTGTTTTGAGACTTGTGGACTAATTTGCTCACAGAGTTTGATGAAAAAGGCAGATCAGAGGCATTAAATGCAGACAATTTTTGATAGTGTCATGCTATGAAAATGCATTTCCACTCTGAAGCTTCTGCGCTCGGTACAGAATTAGTTATATCTGAGATGTATACTCAGCAAAAAAAGGAACGTCCTCTGACTTTCAACTGTTTTTACTTTCAGTAAACTTAATGTGTAAATATTTGTATGAACACTAAAAGAGTCAACACCATAAGACCTAAACTAAAAATGTTTCACAATGTGTCCCTGAATGAAGGGAGGCTCAAAATCAAAAGTACCAGTCAGTATCTGGTGAGACCACCAGCTGCTTGAAGTACTGCAGTGCATCTCCTCCTCATGGACTGCCTATTGCGGACAGTCTGAGCACTGATGGAGGGATTGTGTGTTCCTGGTGTGACTCGGGCAGTTGTTGTGGCCATCCTGTACCTGTCACGCAGGTGTGATATTCAGATGTACCGATCCTGTGCAGGTGTTGTTACACGTGGTCTTCCACTGCGAGGATGATCAGCTGTCCTTCCTGTCTCCCTGTAGTGCTGTCTTGGGCGTCTCACAGTGCGGACATGGCAATTTATTGCCCTAGCCACATCAGCAGTCCTCATGCCTCCCTGCAGCATGCCTAATGCACGTTCACGCAGATGAGCAGGGACCCTGGGCATCTTTCTTTGGGTGTTTTTCACAGTCGGTAGACAAGTCTCTTTAGTGTCCTGCGCGTTTAGAAGTATTCCAAAACACTCATTAAACACAAATTAAATTTTCCCATAAGAAATAATGGAAACTCAAATTATTTGTTCCACACCCCAAAAAAATAAAAACATAAAAATAATACAGAATATAAAGTAAAAATAAAACTAATTAACCTGACCTGTACTTCTGGAAAAAAAAAAAAAATCTCAACAGATAAGTTTTTCCGTTTATGCGCGTAGGCGCTGTGCATGTGTGTTTGGGTCTGTCATTATGTGTGTATGCCCGCGCGTAATTTGACACTGAGAGAGTGTCAAACACACACACGCTCTAAAGGCAAGAGAGAGTGAGTGTGTGAACACATAACGACAGTCTTAATAAAAAAAAATAATTGCGCAGGCGCTGTGTGTTTGGGGCTTTCGGTATGTGTGTGCGCACATAATTTGACACCCTGCCAGTTCACTAACACACGCGCTAAAGGCGAGAGAGTGTAAATCAACACTGTGTCAAATTACGCACATGCACACACATAATGACAGCCTTTCTTTTGCATTACCCGCGCACGCACACGTGTGTTATAAGAAACAGTACACGTGCGCGCTGTACACACGCGCTTACAAACACAAAATATGTTTTACACACAGACACGTGGTCACAGTGTTGTAGTAAACAATACACGCGTGCACGGATGTTGATTATACAAGTAAGAGACGCGCACTAAGACCCAGCAGGGGAGACAATTACCCACAATTCTGCAGCACAAGAGGAAGAAAAAACATTGGCTTATTTGTGATCACGTGATGCTCGGCGTCAAAACAAAAGCGCATGCATGATACATGATACTCGTATGGTACTCATAAACCAAACTTGCTCATTTTTCAAGTCAAAATTTATTCAGAATCTTTGCTCATCTTGCGGAACACTCGTAATTCGCGTTACTCGTAATCCGAGGTTTCATTGTATAGTGTATATATAATTTAATATTAGGGCTGCACCTAACGATTATATCAATAATCGATCAACCTGTCAATTATTTTTCCGATTAATCGGATAAAAACCCAAGAAACGCCATCATTTCCAGCCTTTATTCGAAAACAGAACTAACATTTTTAGAAAGTGCACAAACGAGCTTGAGCTGTTATAATAATAATAATAAAATAAAAATGGACTAACACAAAAAACATAGACATGTATGCTTTACATCTGCCAAATAGATATAGTGGAACCTTGGATTACGAGCATAATTTGTTCCGGAAGCGGCTCGTATTTTAAAACACTTGAAAACCAAATTTCATTTTTAAAAACACTAACGGAATCACTATGTAAAGTAAAAATAAACAAATTAACCTGCACGTTACCTTTAAAAAGAATTGCGACAGAGCAGTGTTTTGTGAAAAGCAGAGAGAAATGTGATGTCTGTAAAGGCAAAAGTAGGAGGGGTCTGTGTGCGTAAGGCACGGTATTCAATGACGTGTGAGGCGACGAACTCTGCTAGCATCAGTGCGTGAGACCGAGTGTGTTGACTCCGCTTCGCGCTCAACTAAAGTTTTTTTTTAATTATCAAATGTCTTCGCGTCGCGCAACACAATGAATCGATTATAAAATTCGTTGCTACTAACGCTTTTAGTAATCGATTTTTATCTATTTTATTGATTCGTTGTTGGAGTCCTATTTAATTTTTTTTTTTACACTTGGAGAAATATATATGTTTTAATTATCTTTTTTATGGAATTTTCAGTTATTGTGACGCCACACAAAAGAATTATGTTTCCTAATTAAATCGTTTTCCCCTTCATTTCCACTATTGGTGATCGCAAATTGCCTGTAGTCTGCATGTGTGCCTGCCTGCGATGGATACCCCACCGAAGTCTCTTGGAATAGCCCTAAGTCCCATGACACTGTACAGGATAAATGGTTTAGAAAATAAATTTACGTATTTATAAACATTTTCATGGCAATAAACTTTAAAGAACTTATTCTGCAAGATGAAACCAGAGAAACATTTACAATTTCTAGCAGAAGTGCATCTTTTTATTTTTGTTTTTAAATTTACTACCTTTTAAATCCTTTACATTGTATCTATAATTTAATATTATACTGGTTCGTATAAAATAGTTAATTGTTTACATGTAATATGTAACCCTAATCCTAGCCTGTGACGCTGATATGGCAATAAACCCTAATATACAAACAAACTAATTTTCATGGATTTTTCTCCGTCATGACAGGACTACCAAGTTATCCGAGAAGACCAGTTGCTAAGCCTCCTTCTCCTCTGCTTCCCGCCGTTGAAGCCGTGTCAGAAAGCGAGGCCTCAAAATGTGCTCCTGCACCCACTACAAGTAGAGTGCATTTCTGATTGCATGTTTGAATTTCATGTTTTATGTTTGTGCTACAGCGACTTTGGTTCTACATAAACTAAATACAGTTCCATTGAAAGCAGTTTTGTGCTAATTCAGATGCTGAGTACTTGTCACAAAATGAAAATGAATTTTTATAATTATTTTTAGTTCATTTATTGATGGGCAAATTCTTTCTCATTCTTACTTCCCTGCTTGCATTTTAGACCAGCGGCTTTCACGAGTTCCAGAAGTAAATAAAACAAACAAAAGGCTTTCCATGTCGACTAAAAACACAGAAACCCAGATCAAGAAAGGAAAGGTGGGTGGTGTGGTGGGGGTGTGTGGTGTTTTTGAAAAGCTAAATGTTGTAAGGACAGCAGTGCCCACCTCCTTACATTTCTGTCCATCCTTAGTATGGAGATATGAACCGGCCCAACAAGCAGTTCTACCAGATGATTGAAGACTATCGGGAGACTGTGGAGAAAGTTCCACTTTCTTTGAGCGATCCTGTAAGTAGATTAGCAGCGCATACTTTAAAAATAGCCTTCAATATAAAAACCCGTCTGTTCATTCATGTTTGATTTTGAGAAGACTTGATAAGTCTGACATATATTTTTATGGCTAAGGTTGAGCTTCACAGAATCTGCGTGTGTGTTCGTAAGCGGCCACTAAATAAAAAAGGTACAAATATTACATATGTTTATTTATTTATTTATTTATTTATTATTAAACAGTAGCTATAAAGAAACAGAATTTTTTTTATATATTTCGTATCAGGGCAAGCGTTGCCGCCCTTGTTTTACGTATTTGGTTTGATTTCTTCAGAAATGGCAAAGAAGGAGATTGATGTCGTGACGATCCCCGGAAACGGAGTCCTCCTGTTCCATGAACCCAAGCAGAAAGTCGATCTCACCAAGTACCTCGACAACCAGCCCTTCCACTTTGATTACTCATTTGACGAAGATGCCAGCAATGATTTGGTTTACAGGTGAGGTTTAGTTTAGCAAATGAGAGAGAGACACACACACACCTCAATAGTTTGTCCTCAGTCAATCTAGTGTACGTACAATATTGTTGCATGTTTCCCCTTGCAAAATTGGTCAAGTTGAGTTTGCATTTATTTTACCTTTGTCTGTACATGTTTTGTGTATGTATTTATTTATTTAGGTTCATCAAATTATGTAACATGATGAAATACTGTATATTTTTCCCCATACAGTATACTGTTATGCAATTACTCAATTACTTGTTCCTGTCCCATCAGCCAGTTGAATTTAGAAGGTTTATGCATTCTTCTGAGCTTTTTTCCTACTCTCTTTTTAGGTTTACTGCCAGACCTCTGGTAAAGACTATTTTCGAAGGTGGAAGGGCAACATGTTTTGCATATGGTCAAACCGGAAGTGGAAAGACGCATGTACGTATACTGTCAGTCTTGTTCAAAGTGCATTGATGCAAATGGAGGAAATGCTCATTTTCTTTTCTCTCCCTCCATGCTATTTTATAGACCATGGGTGGCGACTTTTCAGGAAAGGCTCAGAACAGCTCTAAAGGAATCTATGCTTTGGCAGGTGACTTGTAAATGTTACACTCTCCTCACATACGAATGCAAATTGATTTTACAGCAAGCTAATTTTGTGTTAATTTGTCTACACGCCTTACAGCACAGGATGTATTTTCACTCCTGCAACAGAAACGATATGCTGACCTCTCCCCATTTGTGACCTTTTTTGAGATCTACAACGGCAAGGTGTGTGGTCTTATACATGGAATTACTTTAAGCAAGTGTAATTTACTTATATTTTTATGTGAATAAAGTAAATGTACAGCACTTTCTATTCCCTAATCTCACCAAGAGTTTTTCTTACTATCTAAAGGAATTAGACAGTAAGGCATAAGCAGTTTATCTTAACATCTGCATCACTGGCAGCTAAGGAGCGGCATGTGTAGTCCGACAGGGAGAGGGAGGCAAAGGGGAAGGAGAGATAATCGATAGGTGTGGTTACAGTTACACAATGTATAAGGTGAATGTATATGTAGTGCAGAGTGCAAACAGGGACTCGAGCAGTTCTTAACTATGACGACATAACTAAAAGGGAGAGGCAGAAGGATGTAAAGCAACCAATCACTCCATCAACAATCTTGATTGATTAATGAAAGTAGGGAGGACAACATCTAAACTATGAATAACTTGTTAATTTAATGGAATTTCTAACATTTGGATATATTTTTGCAATTTGGCTGTTTTTATCTTGTATAGATTGTCACATGTACATTTAAGACTAAAGACTTCAAGAGCTCCATCCATCCATGCACTGTTGTCTTTAGCCGTGTGTTAGTAGTGTAGCAAGACATGAGCAGGTCTGATTAACATACCTGTTAGGATATTAAGATTAGCTCTTGAATTGATCTATGGCTAATTCATTGACTTGTTTTTTATTTTAATTTTAAATTTTTTTTATTCATATATATATATATGAATACAGGTATTTGTTACCTCAAAAGAACTTTATTTAAACACTTTTTAAAGTCTCTAATTACTAAACTGCTAGTGCGCTTTAGCTGAAAAAAAGAACAGATGTTGAACTTTCTTGTCTTCAGGTCTTCGACTTGCTGAATAAAAAGGCAAAACTGCGTGTGCTCGAAGATGAAAACCAGCAGGTACAGGTTGTTGGCCTGCAGGAAATACCCGTCTCGTCCGTTGAAGATGTTATAAAGATGATTGAGAAGGGGTCTGCGTGCAGGTAAAACTTTTTTTTTTTTTTTTTTTTTTAAATAAAGCAGGGTTATGGTTATTCAGTGTTTTCTCCTATTCTGATCGTTCCTCTAAGCACTTACTAGTTCCAACAGGACCACCGTTTTCTTTTCTTTTTTCCCAGAACATCTGGCCAGACGTTTGCCAACGCCAACTCGTCCCGCTCCCATGCCGTCCTGCAGGTTATCTTGAGGCGGCATAAGCTGCTTCATGGGAAGTTCTCTCTAGTGGACCTTGCAGGGAATGAGCGGGGCACAGATGTCAGCAGCAATGACCGGCAGACTATGGTGGAAACAGCAGAGATCAATCGCAGTCTGTTGGCATTGAAGGTGCTGTATGTTTTTTGTTTAGTTTTTTTCAAGCTCATCATGTACAAATGATTGTACCTTTGTTTTGAATCACTATTTAGAACATCAGTGTTGCCTTTTACGTTGGAAGAATTCTGTGAATGCATGCCATGATGAACGTGTTCCTCAATGTCCTATTGTTAATGCTATGTAAATGCATACAATTCCCAGGAATGCATCAGATCGCTGGGGCAGAACAGCGAACACATCCCCTTCCGGATGAGTAAGCTCACCCAGGTGCTCCGAGACTCCTTTATAGGCGAGAACTCCAGAACCTGCATGGTAATTTAGAGCTGGCTCGTACACTGTCTGCAGAGATGTTACAATGCACATCTTGCATTACTGTCTTGAATTTCATACTGTTTTAAGGCATGTAAATATATAATACAGTTCAGCATTAATGAATCAGGGTTGATGTTACTTAATCATATGAGTGCATGACCTCTGATTTATTTTTAGTACAGTACTGTGCAAATTTTAAGGCAGTTCTGGGGAAAAATAAATTATGCATTAAGAATGCTTTCAAAAATATATGTTCTAAATTGTTTATTTTTATCATTTTTCAAAATGCAAAGTGAGCGAGCAAAAGGAAAACAGAAAAATCTATGTATATTTGGTGTGCCTGCTTCTTGGATTCAAAACAGCATCAGTTCTTACAAGTCTGGGATTTAGTAGAATCAGAAACGGGTGCATGCTTAACCAATTATACTAAGTAAGTGCTAATGATGCTCAATTTCATATGTAGGTTGAAATACAGTCATTAACTGAAACAGAAACAGCTGTAGAGCGGTACGTGGTGTAGTGATTAGCACTGTCGCCTTGCACCTTCAGGGTCCCCACAACCCTGAATATAGGATAAAGCAGTATAGAAGATGGGTGAGTAAGAAACTGGGTGAGGGGTGAGAGACGGCCAAACTGTACTACTACACTTCGGCAAGAGCACAGCAACAAGCAAGGTCTCTCCCAGGCAATGATTTTAAAGCAGACTGGGGTATTAAAATGTGCTGTTGAAGCTAATTGAAGAAGTGCAATATTGAGGACCACAAATGCAGTGGTCAGCCAAGGAAACTTAATTGACACAATACGACTCATTATGCTTACTTCCCTTCAACATCGAAACATGTCCAGCAGTGCCATGAGCAAAGAACTGGCCGAAACCAGTGGGACCCAGGTACACCCATCTATTGTCCAGTGAATTCTTGGCAGAAGTAGTCTTCTAAGAAGAATTGGGGTCCAAAAGGAGGCCAAGCTAAGGAACTTAACTATGTACTGAATGTAGGAGCTAGGGTGCAGAAAAATCACAGCAGAACATCTGGACTGATGAGTCAAAATTTGTAATATTTGGCTGCAGCAGGCAGGTTGTTTGCTTTTAAAGAACTAGAGAATGTTGCAATAATGAAGGTCTACAGTCAAGACTAAAGCATGGTGGAGGTTAATGCATTTCTGCAAATAGTGTTGTAGGTTTGTTCTGGATTAATGGTGCCCTCAATGCTGAGAAATACAGCCAAAATGATCATGATGTAATGTCAGGGAGGCATCAGATCAAATTTACTCTGCAGCAGGACAGCGACCCCAAACATACAGACAATAACATTAAGAACCATCTTCAGCATACCGGAACAAGAAAGTAATGTTCTGGCATCCAAGGAGACCTTATTACATGATTACATGATGAGACGAAAGGATTTGAGGAAGCATACATACACAGAAGGTCTGTGGTTACTATAGTTCTCCAAGATATCTTCAAAAACTGCGTGCAAGTGTACCTAGAAAAACTGATGCTGCTTTTAGGCAAAATTCGGTCACACCCAATAGATTTGATTTGAGTTTTTATTTAAGTAAATTTACTTTTGTTAATTTAAACAAAAAGCATTCTTAATTCACAGCATTTCTTCTGTACCTGCCTGAAACTTCTGCACGGTACTGTATATTTGCAATTTTTTTTTATTATTATTATTGCTTAAATACTACAACTGTCTGACCCCTGAAACCTGCAGGATTTTTATTTAGTTATGGTTCCTGTTGAGTGAATTTTACTCATTGATTGTATGAATATTTGTTTAATTCAGGTGTTCTTTGTTACTCTGTTATTTATAGCTTATTAAGTTGATCATTGGTATGTTCATGTTAACCAATGTATTAACAGACAGCCGTTTTTATCTCTTATCACTGAGTGGTATTTCTGTAGCTTTTGCAGCAATGTTTTATTTATCATGGTGGTAGACAGTATAAGGAGAGGATTACAATTAAATAAATTATTGGTTTGCCTTTCAGATTGCCATGATCTCACCTGGTATGACCTCTTGTGAATACACTCTGAATACACTACGTTATGCAGACAGGTACAGAACATTCCTGCTTTCTTCCCTAAGCGTTTTCTGAAGTAAATGCACATCTACTTATTTCACTTCTGTTCCGAATAAATGCTCAATGTTGCCTTAAGGTGCCCTCTAGTGGCTCGACTTCATTTCACACTAGTTTCTCTGTTTTGCTGGTAGAGTGAAGGAGTTAAATGGATTGTCGAGGGGAGCTGCACAGAACACTAAGTTAACAGAGGAGTCAGAGGAGGGCAACAGTTCCATAGAGGAGGTAAGTTAATCCCAACTTTGATTAGGCAGAGATTTTTACGTTTGTGATTATCAAGACTTGGGGAAACTTGTCCATGCCTTCATCACTGGCACGGTGGATTATTGTAATGGTTTCCTCACCGGCCTTCCCAAGAAGACCATTAAACAGCTGCAGCTCATCCAGAACGCTGCTGCCAGAATTCTGACTAGAACCAGAAAATCTGAGCACATCACACCAGACCTCAGGTCCTTAAACTGGTTTCCAGTAACATTTCGGATAGATTTTAAAGTACTTTTACTCGGTTATAAATTATTCAATGGCCTATGGATACATTGCGGATATGCTCGCTGAATATAAACCTAACAGACCACTTAGATCGTTAGGATCGAGTCAGTTAGAAATACCAGGGGTTCACACAAAACAAGGGGAGTCCGCTTTTATTGTTGGAACCAACTTCCAGAACAGATCAGATGTGCTGACCCATTAGTCACATTTAAATCTAGACTTAAAACTCATCTGTTTAGCTGTGCATTTATTAAATGAGCACTGTGCTACGTCTGAAATGACTGCACTGTATTTTATGTTTCTTATTTCAACTGTTTTATTTTGATTCTTAATCAAATTGTAAGTACATAGTTTTAGAAGTGCCACTACAAACTGTTTTTATTTTAAATCAAATTTAAAAGTTTTAGTGCTATTATTTTCTATTTCTTATGATTATTCTCTTCTCTTTTATGTAAATTCAAATTTTTTGTCACGTACACAGTCATACACAGTGCGATATGCAGTGAAATGCTTGACACCCCATGACCGTAAAAAATAAAAGCTTATAAATAAGAAATAAATATGAATAAAAAGAAATACAATAGAAAATAAAGTGTCTTGTACAATGAAAAAACATGGTATTAGTCCTGTGTGGTGTTGTGGTTGAGAGACCTTATCGCCTGTGGGAAAAGCACTTTGAATTACCATTGTGTATGAAATGTGCTATACAAATAAACCTGCCTTGCTTTGTGGGAAATAGGCCTTTATTTTTTCTGTAAGGTGTTTTTATTTATTTATTTGTTTATTTATTTATTAATAATTTTAAGTAGAATAAAACTTTATTCAAGTTTGTTTCTGCCTTTTTAGGAAGGTATTCCTGCAGAACTTGAAGTCATGGCCCAGTTCTCTGAGGTGGAGGAAAGATTCTATGAAGATCTGCAGGTGTGTAGTTTCACAATGCATATTTCATGCATGTATATATTCACAAAGTTTAATGCGGGGTGAATATAGCAGTTACTCATTAGAATTACTCCACTTGTTTTGCCTCTAAGAGGTGTGTACCAACTTGTCACTCATTTTGTTTATTCTCATGTCATATGCCATTTGCTGTCTTTTTTTTTTTTTTTTTTTTTTAGGGTGGCAGTGAAATTGCCCGAGCAATGGAGCACACATCATATGATGTTATAAGCGGGCTACCAGAAATTGATGCATACATGGAAAGACTTCAAGGTTTGTTCTTAAAATTGAGTACATCTTAAAATGGATAAAACCACCCAGTCCTTTTCAATGCAGTATGTTTTAACTACGATGTTTTAATTATGATGCTTTCTGTTGCAGCGTCTTACCATGCTCTGCGGTCAGCGGTCGAGGCACTTAAAGTCAGGTCACCCAATCTGGCATGACATTCAAATGTAGTGGAAAAACCAAATCGACTAATTTGGTTCTTTTGTTTCCTGACTGCTAACGTTCATTGCTCTTTTTAATTTTGTTTAATTACAATTTATTTGAATGTTTTTGTTTCTTGTCATATTATAAACCTTCTTATTCATTGAATAAATGTTTACTTATGACAAATCATGTTTAACAGTTCTGTTCAGTTTTGAACTTTGTGTTTCACTGAGTGAGACTTAAAAATGGAAAAAATAAAAAGCTAGTAAAGTAAGTAGGGATGAGGTTCCTTTACTGCTTCAGTTTTTCCTGTTTAAAACTTTTGTTTATCACATATGTTCAAGTACTTTATTGTAAGAATGATATTTGATGGGAAGAAATGGAAGTAACAAAGTAATTGTACTTGGTTACTGTACTTTATTTCACATATTTGTATTTTGAGTAGTTTAATTAGATGATACTTTTCACTTTTACTCCACTACAAACTACAAGTATCTGCATTTTCCACTTCACTGCATTTATGCATGGCATTGCGATACACAACCACAGTATTTAAAATGGTAATATCTGCATCTACTGACTTATGCATGATTTTTCTAGGTTTGTCTCCATTAAAACCTAATCATGTAGCAGAGGTTTGAAATTTAAGATGAAGATGGAGAGAGACAGAAATGAAATATAAATATGAAAGGAAGTGTTTTTGTACTTTTACTCAATTAGAATTGTAAATGGAGAACATTTACTTAAGTAAAATTTTATCTAGGCTATTTTTTTTTTTTCTCAAGTACAAAATGAGTGTACTTTGCACACCTCTGGTGGAAGGTGAGATTCATGTGTATTGTTCTCCACATTCTACTTATGCATTGTAATCAGGCAAGTGTTGAGTAAAAGGCGAGAAAATCATTTCTCTAACCATCTTCTGTGTTCTGGAACTGACTCCACGTTCCCAGTCAACTGATGTGATGCCACACAATGTCCTGGAATTTGTCCATCACTTCTCAATCTTTTTCCTAATCATTTGCTTAGATTAAAGCAATTTACCCCAAATCTACATTGTGACCCGATACTGTCAGAGCGACTCGAGACCCCCCAGCCATCTCATCGGCACCTCAAGGCCACCTTTTTCTTTGACCCTTAACACATACAATTTCAGTTTACAAGTTCCAAGCAAAGTTTACACAGGCCCTGCTAGCAAAAGACGACACAACAAATCAAAGACCTACTAAACAGCTTGTGCTGAACCCCCCGCCCCCCCCAACCAACCAAGGATCGAAAAATAAACAAACCAGCCTGAAACTGGGTGGCCCCATGTCTCTGTGTGAGGCCTACCAATCCAACCACTTCTTTTGCAAGGACGACCCCATCCCCCCTGAACACACGCACTACCCTGCTCTCTGGGTGGCATTCCACAAACCCATTCCCCTAAAATACAGACGCACTCCTCCAAACCATATTCAAACACCACACTGCTGATTTTCCTATGTTATTGCAAAGCTAAAAGCGGACGCAACAGTTCCTTTACGTTCAGGCAGCACAAATCTGCACTGGTTCCTTGGTGGTCATATGATGTAAGCAGAGCTCAGTCTTGCATGATTACTGTTTAGTCTAAATCCGGTCATCAGAAGATGGTTGACTTTGTACTGTGTTTTCAACATGATGTTTTTCACTCGGCAAATGTATCTCTATTCCACTATTTATTTTGTGCTATAATGAATGGGCTGCTGATCAGTTAACTGCACTATTTCCTGTTTGGGCGTTCAGTTATCTTTTGATTTTGAGATAAAGCCTTTACTCGTACTTTCAGTGTATTGAGGTATGACAGAAAAAGTGCACACTACTAACTTACTGCCTTGGCAACATGTAAGTGAATGGTGTGTGTGTGTGAGAGTTGTATTTTTTAAAAATTAATTCTTTTTTTCCAATTGTGTTGGCATGCAGGATGAGATGTGTCAAATAAAAAATAGTGTAAAATTTAAAGATACTGTAAGCGGAAAAGGATATCAATGAACTGAAATAAGTTCTAAATGAATGAGTGAAATGTGATTTAAATAAATAAAGTTACTAATGATTACACTATTTACAGAACAAACTTAAATCTTCATGTCGATCTACGTTTTTCCAAACCATATAATGTTTCAGCGCAAACCCATGTGGTGTAGCATTTATCATCAACCATAATGCACCATGGAAATAAATCAGCTTCTAGTCTACTTAACGTTAACATTCTTTGGCATGTTAGCTAAGCTTTATGTGTAAGCTGAGCTGCGCAGTTTTAACTGCAGGAAGTCTGACTGCTCCACGTGACTGCTTCCCATGATCTCCTGCCTGGCTTTAAGGCAGCCTCCCCAGCCGTCCGTCTTGTGATCGTAAGACTCCGTTTCACACCATCTGACAAGCTGTTGTCTCTGCTGACTAGAAGGTTTTATGCTGTCTGTCTGGTCAGATTACTGCAGCATGCTATAAACCTGCCCAAGACAAAGCGCTTGCTAAAGATATGTGCTTTTTTTTTTTTCCTATAGTCCAACCAAAAAAAAAAGTCACACACTAATATTTCTTGGACCACATTGTTGCTTAGATTACAGCCATAGCATGCTATAAACTATACTATAAACATAAACTTCAATAAGTTTATGCAATGTCATAACATTTATTTCACATTAATTTCTCTCCAAGATCCAAGATTGCATTGATGATTGGAGAGTCGGGCTGCTGCATAAAACCTTCTCCGGGTGCAGTCTGGACTCTGTGGTGGCCGATACGTTTGAAAATAATGTCTCATGCAGCTCACGGTTTCACAATTTGAGGCCGATGAATCTTGGCACTGTCATCTTGGATCATGCCTGTGCTACCAGGTAAGAAAAAAGTCAATAACGTTGCTGAACCTACACCTGTCCAACTGAGGCAACTCCAGATGATGTACGCTAGGCCATAGGCATGATGGGGGCATCAGTTCGTCTGCTTCTCTTCTCTTCCCCTGATGTGTCCATCACTCTGAAACAAGGTACATCTGGATTCATCAGATCACATGACCTTTTTCTAATGCTCCACAGTTCAATTTTTATACTGCCTAGAAAACGGAAGCCTTTTTGCTGATTGGTCTCACTGACATTAAGGCTACACAGCTGTTTAGTCCCAATCCCTTGAGTTCTTCTTGCATTGTGAGTGTAGACATGCTCTTATTTTAACTAAGCTGTGAGTTCTGCTATTTTTTTTTAATCTATCTTCTTTTTTTCCCATTTATTTTATATCCTTCTAGGTTTTAATAATGTTTTACAGTTCTTAACCCAATTTCAGTAGATTCAGCAATGTCCTTAGTTGTTTTCTTTGCTTGGCTCAGGCCAAAAACTTGACCCTTCTGAATCAGAGTAAAATATTTGCCACGACCACAGGATATGTCTTCTGACATGGTTGATTAAGAAATGGGAAGCCACTCAATGTATCAGTTAAGGTTAAATAACCTGTTGGCAGCTGAAGCGTATTAATCACTGCAGTAATTATCCAACGGAAGGCTCTTAACTATTTGCTTAGTTTAATCCAGGTGGTGACTTCTTATTTTTTTTTTTTTGGCAGGGCAGTGTATATATTTCTGTTTGATTTGGACGTCTTTTCGAGTTTATTTTATGTCTCTGGCATCTAATGTTTTCCTCCACATGTCTGTCCATGCTGAGATCCTCATTAGTGTGACGTCTTAAGAAGAGATTACTGAAAGAGTGTAGGATTTATATGAAGGTATCACTGTAACCCACTGTAATTAGAAATGATACATTTACATTTGGAGATGCCGTTATGAAGGGTGACTTAATAAAAGTGCTTTAAAGTTTTGTGTCAACAAATACAATACGTCCCCATACTGATTCACTTGGTCATGACTATCAGTCTCAAAAAAGCCTGCTGGGAAGGTTAGTATAGAAGGCAAAATACAGACAACGCAATCATAATAAGTGAAGTACTCCACGAAGGGCTAAGTCCTTTATTTAAAGTCTGTCATTGATGTTTGGACATCTAAAGGAAGTTTCTACATGCTAGTCCATTTTTTTTTTTTTTTTTGGCTTCATTCATGTTTTAAATCTGATGCAGGCAGCTATTGGAAGCCAGTGGAGAATGTGTAGTAATGGGGTTATATGGGAGAACTTGGAAAGGTTGAAACCAAGCCATGCAGCTGCATTTTGTATCAGTTGCATCAGCAGACCTGCCAGGAGTGAATTACAGTCTCAAAATGACAAGGGATTGAACAAACATGCCAATTGGATATAAATGAAGTTTCATGAACTTGGTATGAGGGTGTCCGTTCAGCAATGTGAGAAGGAGGACGGTTGGTCATCCATAAGTACCCCAAGGTAACACGGTGAAATCGCGTGCTGAGAGTTGTCCATGGAGATCACAAGATTCTGACCTTCAGCTGAATCACCTGGGAGGAGCAGGAGTTCAGTTTTGAGTTTCAGCTGATGAGCTGCCATTCCGTGATGAGATGTCTGCCAGACATGCTGAGATCTGAGCAGAAACATGAGTGTCTAAGGGAGGAAAGGAGAGCCTAAGTGCAGTTCTCTGCATAGCAGTGATATGAAAAGCCAGACAAACAGGGTCGGGGTCAAGGCCAATGTCTGAAATAAGTGTTCTTCAATAGTTTCTTGTTCGAGGTATATTTAAGGGCATTTTAGGCACACAAGCAACACTGTTTAAAGTCTAGCTAATTTAATTGGACAATGGTATATGTTACTTAATGTTGACACTCGAAACTCCTTCACAAAATCTTAAAGAAATACAAGTATATACTTGTTTTTCTCAAAGCATGCTACTGTAGCGCAGAATGATTGCATGAAATCGTAAAGTTGTTGTGATGGGATTGTACGCCAAGCATATTGGATAAACAATGACACGTTACGTTTAGCCACTTGATACTTGATAACCTTTCTTTGTCATCAATGGGAAGCCAATAAAACTGTCTTCCAGGTTTTTTTTTTCCAGGTTCTTGCAAGAGTTCTGTTAAAGAAAATGTACTGAACCATTCAGAATGTCGCATTTTACAGCTCTGTGTTATTTCTAGTGCTAGCATGTAGCTTATGTCGTCAGATGTGCCGTTTGCATATGGAAAAGTCAAATAGTGGAAAATCATGTTAGAATAAATATTAACTAAACCAGCGTTTAAAACTACATATTGTGTAAAATAATGTCATGTTCCACCGCTTTAGATTCTCAACGCTGCCTCTTTTTACCCCCTTTTTCCTATGTAGGGCTCATGTTGTATAAAATATAGTATATTACTGTATATGTATAATATCATATTGTTCACTTTAACTGGATTATGGTTCTGCTAATTAGTTCTCTGTACTAGTCGTCCCATCCCTACTCTTCTTTTTTTTTTTTTTTAAACCTTGTAATGGAGAGCTTTTTCTGGCCCTAGTAATGTGTTTCATGTGCACTGTGAGCATTCGTGTGTCTGTTGGCCCCCAGATCTGTTTGACTCTCTTCTCTCCCTGGATTCTGTCTGTCCACATGAATATTTTTCTCGGCTCGGAGAGAATTGGCAACAGTCGCCGCTCGGTTCCCATCACCTTCACAGACTAAATAAACAGACAGAACCACCCAGCGAGCCCGACCGAGCACAGCGACCTCTGTTTTCTTTTCTTCTCTGTGCACGTTCCCTCCCCCCTCCACCGCCTTCTTCTTTTCTGCCCTGTTTGACTCTGCCTCTTTGTTCAGTAGTGACGGGTGATTCCTGAATGAGTTTTTCTTGACTTTTTTTTTTTTTAAGTGAATCAATTCACGAACATTAAGCCAAACCAATGTTTTGATAAAGAGGCAGTCAAACATGACAGGAATAAAACTTATAACAGTCCACTTGTATAAGAAAGAATTAACTTGGTAGTGACTTTTCCATTGCTACACCTGGGTGTACTTTACCACACTGAATTCAGGAACTTTATTATCACCTATAAAAATACCCAGGTTTCATCTCCTCAAAAGCAGTTTGTTTACACAGCTGATGAATGAGTCCTCAAAATGTCCCGTGTCTCCATAAAGACTTAATTCTACTACACAGATTTGGCATTGGCGTGAATAAGGAACCCAGTGGGTATCTCAGGTTGTCTGCAGAAGGTCTTTAAAACTCAAGACTCAAGAGGTCTTTCATCATCTATAAGTATTCGGGCAGGACTTGAGTATGGGAAATTTACAAAGTTAGTCCTAATGATGGCTGATCTGTTAACAATAGGGTCCTAAAGTCATTCTCCAATAGGTCTCGGGTTTTGCCTACTGGGGTTAAAATAGTGCATTTTTAATTATTAGCATTTTATTAACATCTTATTAGCATCTAATCTAACTAAACAATGACACACTTGAAACAATAAAGATGTCACAGCAAATTTGCACGTTCAATTAAATTTTATTTATATAACGCTTTTAACAATGGTTATTGTCTCAAAGCAGCTTCACAAAAAGAAAATTTGAAAAGTAAATTTATGAAAGTGTGTATGTGTGAGAAAAAGGTGTCTAAATAATAATGAGATTGTCTCTGATGAGCAAGCCAAGGGTGAAGGCGACAGTGGCAAGGAAAAACTCCCTGAGATGGCAATAGGAAGAAACCTTGAGAAGAACCAGACTTAATCAGGGAACCCATCCTCATTTGGGTGATAACGGATGGAAATTATATAACATTTTGTGTGTTATGCAGCTGAAAGTTCAATATAACAGAAGTTATTTTAATTAACATGAAGTCCAGTTCAGCACAGGGAGTCAGTAGGTGCAGAGGGCAGATGGGGTCTGGATCACTGGAAGCACAGGAGCAGGATGTGTAGCTCCAACCATCATGAAGCAGAATCCAGCTGGAGCTGGTCCCTCTCTGGATGCTTTAGGATCCTTGCAGGGTTGCTTTTTGTCTACTGAAGCTGGCACAATCTCCAGATGCCTCGGGATGGGTAGAAAAATGAAGAACAGATTGAAAGAATTAGCGTAGTTGCCATTCAGGATAGATGTACTGGAGTATGAGGTTATGTTCTTCTCATGCTTGGTGGGATTCCTCTGGGTACTCCAGTTTTCTCCCACAGTCCAAGGGCATGCAGATTAGACTACTTGGCGTTCCCAAATTGCTCATAATGTGCGGGGTGTACCCCGCCTCCTGCCCAAAGTTTCCTGGGATAGGCTTTACATCCCCTTGACCACGTATCAGGATAAGCACTGGATAAAATGATTAAATGAACTTTACAACATTCTTCATTTAGTTATCCAGTCAGCCAATCATAATGCAGCACAACACATACACTCATATAGATACAGGTCAAAGGTTACAGATAATGTTCATGTCAAACAGAAAAAAAAAATCATGATCTCAGTGATCGCTCCTGTTGGTGCCAGATGGGCTGGTTTGTGTATTTGAGAAGCTGCTGATCTTCAACAAACTTTAATCAGTCTTAAAGGTTTCTCCTTAATGACGTGAAACTGATTTGGAGATCTAACTAAACTGAAGACAGTATGTCAAACCTGATGTATGTATAATGTCTCAGTATACAGGGTCATGGGGGGCCTGGAGCCTCTCCCAGGAGACTTAGGGTGCACACTCTGAATAGTGTGCCAATCCATCACCAGGCACATACATAAACACATTCACGCACTCATTCACACACTACGGGCAAATTTGGGAACGGCAGTTAACCTAATCTGCATGTTTTTGGACTGTGGGAGGAAACCAGAGTACACAGAGGAAACCCAGCAAGCACGGGGAGAACATTCAAACTCCATGCACACAGACCCTGAGGTAGGAATCAAACCCGGACAAGACAACTTTAGTAAGTGAGACTTTTTAAATTCATATGCAAGCATGTAACATGCTTCTCCAGCCATTAGGGGGCAGTCAAACTGTGTAAATCCATTCAGGGCTTTTATTGAGGCACATTCAGTATTATTATTTATTTTATTTTTTTATATTTGAAATCCTGGCACATCTGAAAAAAAAAAAATGTAACCAGCATCCTAGAGCGCTTAATTACTTGGCCTTAACATAAAAGGAACTGTAGCGGAGCAAAACTGCAGACTGAAAAGTGCAGATAAGCTACCAGAGGCAGAAATATTTAGCAAATATTTAGTTAGCTTCGTTTCCACTACCACATTCATATATCCGAGTGCAAAATGCCTTTAGTGTGAATGAATTCATCTACTGTATTCTCTTTTGAGCTGCTTTGTGCGAAGGAATGAGGTGCGCCCCACACACTTGGCAGTGTTGGGTGTTACAGGCGGGTGATATGTAGCAGGCGTTGGCAGCACTCCTGCCTGTCAGGCAGCACTGTTTAGGACCATTTCAAATCCTCAACGCTACATGGACGGCACACTTGTCAACACAGGTGTGCAACCACAGCTACTCACTGAGGCAGCGGTTTATTAAACACACAAATGAACGGCCAGTTTTCATTGCTATTTGTAGTCCTTCTGACGCAGACTGTCTTTATTTGGCCTGGCATGGGCCAAGTACATTGAGCCATGTGATACGCAGCAAGTCAGCGTATGTAGGGGATGTCCATGCTTCCTTTTTTTTTTTTTTTTTTTTTTTGTGCTAATGCCAGTTATGCGGCCTGGTGATTAACACTGTCGCCTTGCACCTCCAGGTAGGTTCTGGGTTCGATGCCCTCTGGATTCTTAGTTTCCTCGGTTTCCAAGGAAGGGTCAGCTGAGGGTTTGATCAGGGTGATATATTAGGACAGGTTTGATATATCCACTGTGATGGATTTCAGCGATGTAAGCCATAATAATTTGAATATTTGGTCACTTCCTGTTTTGTCCAAGTTCGACAGACTCTTTAAAAAGCATAACTAATCAGTTTGGCACAGTCATTTATCCTTGAACTTTGTTGGTTTAATCATAGCGAAAAAAAAACAGCTTGTGAAAGAAATATAATAATTTGTACTATTCATTAACCTATAAGTAGCCTTATTCTAGAATTATTGGCACCCATTAATTTAGTGAGCTGTTTTGGCAACGTAGCAGCACTGCGACATCATCATCATCATCATCATCATCATCATCATCACCTGTAATGCTAGATGAGATTGAAGAAAGCAGAGAAAGAAATATAACAGGCTCTTCCATCTCTCCAGATCCTCCATGAGCCTCCATCCTTTTTACTTTTCCCGAATGTTTTGAATAAAGTTTAGGTCAGGGAAAAAGACAAGACATGACAAGCGCTTGATTTTTTTGGATTCGGACATATTGTTTGGATTCATGTCATAACAAGACTATCCAACCACAAACCAACCACAGCTTCGGGGACAGAGGCAGCCAAATTTTCATAATTTGTAAAATCTCTCGCTGCTTCATGAGGTGCATTGGAGGAAACGAATCACACCATCACAGATCCGCCATGCTAAACAGTACATTCTTTTATTTATAACCCTTGCTTATTTATGCCAAACCCATCTTGTTGCCAAACAGCTCTGTTTTTGTCTAATCTGAGCATTGGACCTGGTTCTAATCAGTTGCAGTAGTGTCTAGTGAGCTCAAGCCACTTACTTTTGTGGTTAGATGAAAGAAAAGGCTTTCTTCCTGACACGCCTTCTAATTTTTTTTTTTTTTTGGCATTGAGTTTGCATTTAATTATAGATTTGGAGACTTGGTGACCTCAAAATGCTGCTACCTTCTGCAAATCTCTAACTATGATCCTTGAGAAAATAAATATTTGCCACTATAATCATCCTCAAAAAAATAAAAAATAAAAAATAGACCTGCATTCTTTCCCGAGCAGGTTCCTCACAACTGCAACTGTTAGTAAACATTAATAAAACTTAATTTAATTATTGCTATTAGGATTTAAGGTGGACTACACAATTTTGTTTCATTTGGTTTGTGCGTTCGTTAATCTTCCCAAAGGTGTTGCATGACTACTGAAATAAAACTAAAATGTAAAATTCACTCATACATTTCATAAGACATAAAGTTAACAAACCACAAAGACTTTGTTTCATTTTTTTTCTGGTGCTGACTCTAAGTAATAGCACACACATATTGTATGTACAGTACAACCATGGTTAATGAATTTAAAGTTTTCAGCCTAAACAGCACCACCTGGTGGTTAATTGCAATTATGTTCTATTTTGTTCCAGTGTGATTTTTTTTTTTTTTCTGTCTCATATAAGTACCAGACTGCAGTACTGTTTCTTCCCTCTACTGGTGATTAGACATAATTCTTCCCACTTCTACTCCTTATTTAAGCATACAATCTTCACAGTCTAACATCACAGTCCTGAGCCTGCATTTGCACATTCCTTTCAGTGCCCATATATGGGCAGAAACTTAAACCCAGAGCACCCCAGGACACATGTGGCCCCGCTCTCAACGCCCCTCAACATGCTGCGCCTGGCCACATGAAACGGCATTGCCAGTCTCCTCTCTCCCTTCATTACGTTTTATTACCACTTGCATGTGTTTAATTATAATCCGGGGGGGAGGGGAGTCTTTTAAACCAGAGTGCCATACAGTGCACACCGCCGTATGATTATTACCCGTTTCGTTTTAGAACCCGAGACTCTGCTGTGTGCTGTGTGCTGTGTGCTGTGGCGCACAATTTGTAGGCAGCAGCCCATGGAGCAGTCTAAAGCAGAACCCTGACATGACTGGCATTCGAGCCATTATTGTCTTAACCGAGCATACCACTTCTAAACACTGGGTTTGCATTACAAGCACACATTTGGGCCCTTCTGCAAACAACACAGGGCCAGAATGAATCAATTAAACAGGCATTCCGTGGGTTCCTGTTTATTTAAACATGTTTACGCGGCAAGGGGCCTGTCTGCGAATTCATATTGTTCCCGCTCAAGAGGAGGAGAGATGAGAGATTGCAAACACATTTGTTAGTTCGAAGCGAGTTGTATAAATATTGATGGTGGGATTGATTGTAATTAGGCGTCTTGGATGTATAGCTCAGAGCTGAAATATGCAACTCACAGAAGACTATTTCATCATTAGTGTGTTCATTTCCACAGCACCGCACTTGAGGCGTTTTACCGAAGACTGCCTTTCATTATATAGTCGTCAGATATGCACTTTGGCTTGGTCTCATTGTAATGAAAAGAGCACATCGCAACATGCACTATAACTCGGTCCGGTCAAACTTTCCCTAAAAAAAAAGTAAACTATATAAAATAAAAAAAAAACTTATAAAAGCAAAACAATTAGGTCAGAAAATGCAAAAAAAAAAAAAAATAAATAAAAATTTATACAACTCCATCCAGTCATCTTTTTGACCACCCAAGAAGTTAAACAGATCATAGGTTGACTCTTTTGATCTTAACACTGATCTGATTTTAACTTCCTCCTTCTTGCCACACACACACACACACACACACACCTCTTTCTTTAGCACTTGCTTTGCCTGTGATTCCTGCCACCTACGCACAGCGATCAATTGTTAAAGATGCCAGCTGCCTGTAGGTTTAGGCTATTTAGAGCATCTTTCACTGGGTGCCAGATGTCATGCTCTAGTTTTTTTTTTTTTTTAGTTTTGTTTGGTTTGGTTTTAAACATTTCCACCAGCCCAATTTACACACACACGCACACAAACTTACTCATCTCCCTCAAACCGACACCCACACTTCTGCTGTGCTGACTTCCTGTCTTTTCCAATCTCAAGCCTAATCTTTCCTGATAAGAGCGATTCTCATGAAGCCTATAGGGAAGTCATCGCTGAAGTCATATTTCGTATCAGAGTCAGGAGGGAAATATCAAGCACCACTATCTTAAGTATTCGGAGACAAACTGGATGGGAATCTTTAGCTCCTTATTTCCTGTCGGTTTAAATTTTTATTTAATAATAATGATAATAATAATTATAATAATAATAATGAAATATCACTCTCTCAAATATCTCCTAATTAAATGTACAGATCATTTTTAGAAATGTAATAACCAAACCCGAAAAATAAGGCAAATAATCAATAATGACCATGCCACACTTCATTATTTTCCAATAATACATATGGAAGTGTTTACTTTCTCTTAAACCACAACAATTTTTTGGGGGGTATATCAGGGCATAGAATTTTTTTTTTTAATTATACATTGTTTAGTTTGATAAATATGTGTGTGCATTTCCAAAAAATAAAAAATACCAATCCTCTTAAATATATGCCCAAGAAAGCATGTTTTTTTTTTTTTTTTTTTTAAGCACACAAAATGCATAACTTGGAAAGTACTGTAACTTGAAAAGCCAGAGGTGTATCAGATTCAGACATGTGAGGCAGTATTGTGGGAGGTGGAGGAATTTACAGTGCACGCCTTTCATCTGCATAGGTGGGCTCAGTGCACACGGGAACGCTCGCCTCCGGACTCATAACAATCAAACAGGAAATGTGAAGCCAGGTTGTTACGCCATACCCTCCCCCACCGCACCTGAGCAGCTTGTTCAGTCAAATCGCCTAACACCTCAGCCCAGCCAGGCACACACAATATACATCCTGTTGAGCCCTGAAAGCAAAAATCCCTCCGTCTTGTACAGAATATCACGTCTGGGTGACAATCTACATCTCCTGTATTTCAGTTACACGCCTCGTATAGAACAACCGACAAAGGCTTTTCAGAAGAAGAAGTTGAAGGAAAAAACAGAACCACATTCAAGTAGATTTTTTTTAAACATTTATTTTGTTAGTTGTATTCTTATTAAGGGTGAAGGGAAATGATGGTCACACAAAAGTTGTGTGTATATTTTTTTTTCTCTTGCACATGGATTTATGAAGTCAGTGTTTTAGACAACAAATAGATATTTGAAGGAAGAAAGGCAACACAAGGTGGACAGCGACAACCGCACCCCCCTCCTTCATTTTCCAAACAGAATTTCTCCTCATCTAACAGCAAATAAAAAAAAATGAAAACCTCCACTCCAACCGATTTTACACCCGACCCACCCCAAAAAAAAGCAACAAATAGATATAATTATATATATATATTTGCATTTGTAATATATTTACTCTTTAAAAATATAACATCAGTCTAGTGACTAACATCTGTACAAACTACAAAAATAAAACTTTTTTTCATATAAATAATTCATATGGCATGACATACATTTCAAATAGAAGTACAGGACCCCCATCCCCTAATCTTTCCTTTCCGCTATCTCACCATGCACGTACTTCATGTACATGTATACCGTGGATTGCTTGCTTGACTTTTGTGTTATGTTATTTTTTTTATTTTTTTTTTTTTTATTGTCGTTGTTGTTTAGATTCAGTAGCTACATATTGTTCTGTTTCTAGTTCTGTCACACACAAAAAAAGCTGCCACTTAAATCTAATGTTTCCCTGGGTTTAACCTGGCAGTGTTGTGACCAGTATTGAAAAACTCAAAATGAGAAGAGAAGAAAAGAAGAAATACTGGCTTGAATGAGCTCCATGAGTGATACACTGGCCTAGCTGGAGGAACCTGCGTGAGAACGACTTAATCTAGCATTGCACAGGACTAGAGCTATGTATTGCCTCTAAACGGCCAAAAAACAAAGAAACAAAGAAAGAAAAAGCCTGACCTCATAATGTACTTAAATAAGATGATAATTCAGTATTGACTATATGTCTCAGGAACATTGGATTATAACTGCAAATAGAAATTTCAGGTGGAGGAAACTTTGGGGTCAAGTTTATCACCATATTGGAAAGTGGGTCATTTTTCATCGCTGTGTAATTAGCAGAGAACTACAGCAATGTCAAATATCCAAATCCAATAGTATGTGAAGCGACAAAGGCACAGAAGTTGCTGTCAATTAAATGAAGCTAGGGAGAAATTTTAGTTTTAAAGAAATGAGTTTAAAATGGATGAAATCTCTCGATTACGTGTCTACATGTCACAGTGCAATCAAAGACGAGACACCATCAGGGGACACAGTGCAGGGAGATCAAATCCCAGCACTCCTAGACGCCCACTGTTGGGTCTTTGAGCAAGTCGTTTAAGCCTTGATGTCTTTCATTTAAGTCACACTGAATACAAGCGTTTGCAAAATGAACACATTACTGTATAAAGGTTAAGCACTCTGAGAACAAGCAGAAGAAATTTGCAGTGTAAGAACGTGTTAATGTCATGTTACAGCTTACATCGGGGAGGGGGTACTGCGCATTTTCAAGGCAAATCATCTCATCATATATGATGTATAGCAGCAAAAAAAAGAACACTGACCTTTCATTTTTCAATAACCTAATATTCAACTTCTCTGAATTTTTACATAAAAAACATTTCTTAATCTTTACAAAAGAGGAAACAAAGCCCATGAATCCTCTCATATATCTGACTTTTACATAAGAGAATACAAACATGATACAGTACTCTTAAATAGTTTTGCCCTCTTTTAGTATTAAAATATATATTTATAAATGTATAATTTGAATATCTTTTAAAATAAATCCTCTTATCTGTGAGGCTTATTTACAGTTCGGAAAGACAGAGCATATTGGGACGTCCCAAAACAGCCAGTGATAGATTCCAGACAAAAGGGGTTTAAGGGGTTGTTGGCGTGACGATGTGTGCTGTCTAGCAATCTTTGGCCGTTTGGGTCCGTGTTCCACCTGCAACACAAAAAAACCCACAATTAGAAATTTTAAACCATTTTTGTGGCTTTTAATCATATGGAAAACGATGTACAATGAAATGCAAAGGTTATGCAAACTAATGTTAGTTAGCTCACCTAGACCCTGTTTAGCTTGATGCTGGTTGTTATCTAGGGATTCCAGATCTTGTAGTTGTAAAGAGTCTCTCTTGGAAGGCTGATTAGCTCTCCCATAAGTTTGTGAAGTCCTTTTAGAGTTCTCGAAAGAGTCTGATACACTATCCTCAAAGACCTCGTGCATGGTACCCTGATACGACCCCGGCAGATTGGGGTGCACTGACACGGTTACTGAGGCAGTGGCGGTAACCATGGTGACAGTGTTGTTGGGCTGCTGCAGTGCATTGCAACCATGGGGCAGAGCTTTAGTCCTGTTCAGCTGTGGCCCTCTGCCTTGCTGTAACCTGGGACCACAGTGTGTAGTCCTTCCATGAGAGTATGCACCGTCGTTAGGTAAAGGGTGTCGCCTAGATCCCTGGTATTCCGGTTTGCCATCCCACCGTGTGATCTGTGAACTGATGGAATTGACTGCGTTCTGGGTTTCCTCGCTGGGGGGATCTTTTGGATTTGTTGCTGATGGAATTTCATTATAAGGTTTTACCACCTAGGAAATGCAAAACATCAGCTTAGTGAATACAATTAACAAGGAGTAAAGCCTGGAGACAGCAGTGTTATCACTTCAATATCAATATATAATCAATATATAAGAGTATAAGAAACTTACTGTGAGCTTCGGAAATGAAGGGTTCTTGCTGGCCTCCAGCAGTATGTGGGAGGTTGGTGGCTGCGTAGGTGCGGTTATATACGCATTTCTCTCAGAGTGCATGTAGTCCTCATCCCCAATCCCAGAAGTGTTGGTTGTTTCTGAATAGTACTCAGAGTCTGAGATCTCAGTGAAGGCCTGTTGTGGTGCTCTGGGGATGTGCCCAGCATAGTAGCCATGGTTGTTCATAATCCTGGGTATGGGCTCGGGTGAGGGACTGGAGACAGCACTGGCATTATTCCCAAGAACGACTTCGGCTGGAGGGCCCACAATTGATAGCAGAACAGGCAGCAGTACCAAGCCATTGAGAATTCCCAGCAATGTCAATATGGCCAGCACTGCGAAAAAGTACCTTTAGAGGAAACAAAAGTGCAATGCATATTTTTACTTAACAAGAACTACACCAAAAATCAACATATGCAATTTAAAAGTGACATGATGAAAAAAAGAAACAGTAGGTTCTAAGTTCTAAGCTTCTGCCCTCTAACGTCTCCTCCCACCATTTCCTCTTGCCATGTCTTCTCTCCTGGCAAACTGACAAAGCTGGGGAGAAATTCCTATGCTCCGTCTTTGGCGCAAGCACTCTCTTTTGCTCCCTCTGGGAACCCTCATCTATCACGACTGCACTGGCACTTCCTGAATAAGTGTGTTTACATTAGTGGGCGGATTCTACACGTCAGAAACACTCACCTCGTTCCAAAAAGCTCGCTCTCTCTCTTGTAGCATACTCTTATTAACTCCCTTTATTTCATGGCCACCAAGCTGGTGCTGCTGCTCCTGGTGCTTATGTAATTTTCCTCTCAACAACTTAATATCCCATCTCACTGAGATCCCATTTCACCTTGAGCAACCTACATCTGCTCTGGGTTTATGCCCGGCAGGCCAATCACCTCTTATATCTCCTCATCGGTAATCTTGCAACATTACATTGTTTCACTAGTCACCAAATCCAGTGTGGTCCCAAAATTGTAGCACTGACTCTTTTTTTTTTGTTGAGGAATCTGGTCCATAATAAACCTGAATGTGAACACTTTTTGTTTCTCTACAGACACAAAGCTAACACTTATCACCCCAAAGCCAAAGATAGCTGTAAGTAACTCTGGCAGCATGCATGTATGGAGGTCCAGTATAAGGAGGCATAATGCTTCACAACATGGTGGTAAAGTATGAAGCCCTACAAGGGTGTTGCTCTAGGCAGGTTGAATGAAGCTTTAAGAAGAGCGGCTGTCATTATACTATGTGCCCTGGCTGGCGTGCTAGTGAAGAGGCAGGAATAATGGGCTGCAGAACTAGAAGAATTTACATCTCTGGGTTTCAGCTCATGGCACCAAAGGAAGGCTCGCCCCTCACCACAAGAAAGAGAGCTTGAGAAAATTAGAGAGTGCCTCAGTTAAAAGCTCAAATATACATAGACAATGTAACTGTGGTTCAGATATCTGGAGGTAAGAAAGAGAAAAACAGAGTCTGGAAAAATAAGGATGTGGATTCGGGGAATTTAAAGTGTTCCTTTTTAACAATCCGTACCGCACAACCAACATCTTCCCTTATGTCACACCCAACAGAACCGGACTAAAAACGTTAACCGCTAGAACATCTGCATGGAGCGTTCATGTTTGAGCGTGATAGCTGCTATCCATTGACTCGTCTCTTCCAATAAGTTTGTAAGTCTCGGCTCGCTATGGACTTTCGAGCCAATAAATAAAAGACTATATCAGGAATATTACAAGGCCAGAAAAGCAAAGAGCTCTCAATGGCTTTTCCCATTCTGTGTTGCCTCTTTCAGGCAGAATTGTCGTGTTATCTGGTGCTATTCACTTGTGATCTGACTATTCAGGAAATTCGTATTTTCAGAATGCTTGTAATATTTCTAGAAACAACATGAGCTGTTGAGAAGTTTAAAAGCCAACTGTTTCTGGCTGTATTAGAGTCCACCTTTTGTTTGTGAAAGGCATTCTGACCCCCCCACTTTCTTGTATACATGAAAAGACTGGAAAAGGATAATTGTTTATTTTACTAAGTCAACATTCTGAAAGTTGAGTGTAATTTATTAAGACTGAAAAAAAAAAAAATAAAGAGGAAGGAAAAGTGAAAAAAGTGAGAAACCATCCATGGGCCCCACTTGGGTTAGACCTCCAGAGTAGACCTAGTGTTAGGAATTCTGTTGTTTATATAAACTGTAATCTTTTCCATTCCGAGTCAGGGGTTGGAAGGGGTGGCTCCTTCTGAGAGGGGCCACTGAGCTTGTTCTGGTGTTTATTCAGTGTCCCACCGCCAGGAGATGTTTACAGGACTGTATTTATGCTACTCCCCAGCTAGAGGGCCTGCTTACTCGTGCTGTCTCTCCTCCACCCATTCTCTCTCCCAACATCTAAACAAGACCTCCCAGTGTGAATGCCCCAATGCTGGCATACAGCACCCTCCAAATGGTTTGCTCTGACTACCCTGCCCCCACTCCATTTCCCTCCCCAAACTCTTTCTACTTCACTACTGTCCTAAAAGGAACCCCCTTTCCCAACAACCATCAGGCTACACCGTTCTTCCTTCTCTCCACCTCCTCTTTATACAGCTTTGTCTTAATCTTTAGGGTAAAGAGAAAAAGGAAAAAAAAAATCCATTCACCATCTGACTTCATTCAAACTCTTGGAGAATGTCTGAATAGTTGTGGTGCCAAGAAGCCACCCTGGGGGTATTTAGATTTTTTTTTCAATATACTTCTTCACTCTTCTACTCTCTTCTCTAACTAAGCCATTTTTATGTTGTGGGTCTGTTTGAGTCTGCTCTCAAGGTTGTGGTCAGAATCCAGCAGAGCCCAGATCCATCAGAAAAACACTGCTATTTGCTCTTTTTTTTCTAAGCCAAACATTTAAGCGAGACAGTAAGCCAAAGGCAGTGCTCAGAGGCTTTCTGAGTTTTGGTTGAAGCATTCCTGACCAACTGAACCCATTGATGGATAGGGCAAACATCTCTCTTATGTGGTGGCCTCTTCAGGCACAGAAGCTCTCAACCGTATGATTGGACATTTGACATTTGACATATCCTCATACTCAAGGGTTGAGAATGTGTGTGTCACCACCCACTGGGCATTTACGTGTTTACGAGCAGCTGTTACGCACCCTTGATGTTTTCTACATTTGTCCTTTTGATGAAGCAACACTAAGGCACAGGGAAGCATGGCCACTTGACCAAGAGTGACAAGGCCAAAAAATCAGGGCAGAGATTGTCATTAGCATATGTTAGACTGGTAATCACTCACCTCATGATGAAGTCAAATTCGGAACCAGCCAGCATGAGCACTCCAAGTAGAGTGGAGATGGCACCATCTATCACAGGTGCAAACATGTGCTCCAGAGCAACACTTGAGCGTGTGTTTCTATTCCCGATAGCAGTCAGGAAGCCCTGCAAAGACACGTAGCAAAACAATTAAGACCAATTGCATATTTCCTGCTTACTCATTTAGAAATGAAACTCTCAGTTTTTAAGCTAAATTCCAATCATTGTAAAAATGCTAATGTGAACTTCCTTACCAGTGCAACATGCACAGTAAACTCCACTCCAATGCCAACAGAAGCAATCAGGATAACCACAGGGATGGCACTCAACTTGATACCGATCAGGCCCATAATGCCAAACAGCTCTACGGTCATCATAGCCAAGATAAAAACCTGGGGAAGAAATTAAGACAGTCTTATTAAACTTGTAGCATACAAACAATCTTGAGCCATACTCAAGTCACCAAACTTACAACCACCCCCATCTTCCCACATAAACCCCCACCTCAAACTCAGCACTGATTGATGGGCTTAGCAGACCAAGGTCACAAATGCATAGATCTGTCTAGTTTCCAAAAATTTGGACAAAGGTAGCTCGAGGTAAAAAGATTTTAGGAGATCTCTGACACAACTTTGCATTTGCTCGGCGGGAAAGAAAGTAATGCCATACCTTCCTTGCCAAATCATGGGCAATTTTACTCTCTTGGACTTCTGGCCAGGGATTGCTATGGCATTGTTGGGATTTGAACTCACCATATGCTAAATTTCTAAGCTAACAGCTACCAAAGCTCTTTCTATGGCCTCAAACATAAGCAGGAGCGGAAGAAAAAGTGGACTTACAATAATGCCTGCTGTCCAGGGGTTGAGTAGCAAGATGGCACACACCAGGAAGGTACAGGCCAGGACAACACTGACAGATAGCAGGAACCAGTGGCGCAGGCCAATGTACTGCTCCCAGAAAAGGAACGGGTATCCATTGGGGTAGTTCGGGATGCCCTTACGCATAAATTCTTCACAGATGGAGCGCACACTCTCAATGGCCTCAATGAAGTCTGAAGCCTGCCGAAGTCCATTCAGGTAGAAGGGGAACTGAGCAAATTCCAGAGGCTCTGCAGCTGGGACTGGGAGAAAAAGACAAGGCCGTTAAGATGTATAAATGTGTGTGAAGATGTAGAATGGTTCCTCTAGGTAATGCTAAATGACAAAATGTTTAAGGAGGATACTTACTACGTAGGTTCTCTCCAGTGGTATCATATTTGTCATGAATCCACTCATGAGGGTGGGGATAGAAATTGGCCTGGGATGCAGCATAGCCTAGTGGATCATTACTGACCCACACAGTCAGGTAGATGTAGAAGACCTCTTGAGGAATCAGACCATCATTATCTACCAGACGACGAGATGTCAGCTGAAAAAGAAACAAGTCTGAATAAATACCGGCTTCAGAACGTTAATTGAGATATAAGACAAACTTTTGAACAATCTTACATTGCAAACATTGTACACATACCTGACTGTAATTGAATGGCTCTTTCTTTGATCCAGTCTGAATGAGAAGTTTGTAAGCCAATGCTCCATCCTCAGTACCATTGCGGTAACTGTCATAGGTGATCCTGCCTGCTTCCCAGTCGGCATCAAATGCAGCTTGCAGCCCTGTTAACAAGAAAGTAGAAAATACATTCTTGAGTTCAATCTACAAGCACAGAAACAAATTCACTTTCTTAAGGAAACTGGATGCGTTAATACCAATCCACACAAACTGACAAGAAAAATAAACTGTCCCCACTCCCCAAATTGGGGAGTGTGTGGGATCTAAAGGAACCACCCACCAAAAAGTCTTTCATGCCCTTCAAATTACAAAGTTTGGCAACAGCAGAAAAACAATTTCCTCAAACATTCTTTAATTACAGAGATCTCCACACATAAAAAAAAAAGCAAATGGCATAGGGGCAGTAGACAGTGCAGAGAGAAACACTTTGAACTGCCTCCAGTTTCCACTGCTTTTCAAAATACATTTCATCCTTTCACTCTAATCAAATTTTTTTTCTGAACCACTTCTAGCTCATCCTTCCAGCAGATTCTGTTTTTTTCTAGTCTCTGGCCAGGTGGAGAGGTCATAAGCAGGCAGAGATAACCTCTGACCCTTCTTGATCTTCCTCCCTAAGGCTAAAGTGGGAGGGGGAGAAATGACAAAGAGGCTTGAACTCTTACTGAACTCTTTCCTTTACCTGTGGTCTAGCAGAATTTTACTTTCATATGTGGAGAAATACCCAGTCCAAAACTAGATACATGGTTCAAATTGGTAATAAGTACTTAAGTAATAACCCCCACCCACATCTTCCCCCCAAATGACCCAAGCAGTGAGATGAGCTCTTACCTCGAAGCCAGTCGTGGAAGTAGTGGAGCCACATGCGGGGCAGTTTTTGATTACTGTCTCTCACAACGTACTTGACCGAGTTGAATGCATTGTGAAGCTGCAGGAGCTCGCGCTGTGACTGGGCATAGTCAAACCCATCCATCGTAACCAAGTACATGTTGTAGAAGGAGAAGTACTTAAACTGGGCAGAAATGAAATCATACTCCTTTGTGTCTCTCGGCACAACATCTGTTAAATAGAGGCCATCGTGGACCATGGTTGTACCATAGAGGCTAAGACTAAGCAGTGCCACAAATAACACCACCACCACTGTCTTTGTTTCAGTCTTAAGCAGCAGCGGTGCATACTTCTCACGGGCAAAGCGGGGAAGGTTCCATTGCAAAAATGGCAGAGGTACACACTCCCGTTCCAGTCGAGGTTCTTCTGCTTGGGCCAGCAGGTCCCGGGTGGAGCTGGATGGCATGAATAGCTGAGAGCCATAGGGATCAGCAGCTGGTCTGGGGTCTGGGGGTGACAACACAACTGAGGGAGGGCTGGTGGAGATCTGAGAAGTTGGAGGCAGAATGGTGACAATGTGCTGACCAGCAGCATCACACTGGGTGAAAGCTTGCACCGTGGTGGTGATGTGGGTGCTGGTGGTGATTGTGGAACCAGCAAAAGTGGGGGTGGGTGGGCCATGAGGGAGAGTGTGGTTATCATTGGCATCAGAGAACTCCTGACTCTGGATTTGGATCACTCGGGAGGAACATGGGCTGCAAAGAGGTAGATGCATAAACAACATTAATGTGTGACCCTTTATGATTGTTCAAATATTTTCAAATACATTAGCGTAACTGACTGATTAGGTATTAAGCAGACTTGGCTATAGTGCCTTCTCTGATGGCTACCTGTAGAAGCAACAGAGGATGTCCAGTCTTTTGTCCTTGCGTCTATGCAAATCCAGACTCAGAATTGCGGGGAAGATGAGCAGGACCATGGCAAAATTAAATACCACCACAACAGCAGCCTGGAGACAGTGGAAAGTGCAAGAGCGATTAGAAGAAAGGCACAAGGCTTTCATTTACAACACCCAACTCCACAGTCGCTGTCTCAACTTGATAAAAAACACTCTTCGCATTCAAGCTCCCTTACTGTTTTAGTGCCTTGAGACTGAATCCTGGAAAGTGAAATATGCATCCTAAATCAAACAACTTTACCCCCTCCTTCCTCCTTCTACTCCAAACATAGTCAACAAGCTAGTGAAAGCGGACTCCCAAGGATACGACTAGCCTGAGCAGTATTCCCCCCAACACACACCCCCAACCTGCCTGCCTGGGGCAGACATTATACTCCATATCACTAAAGAGCAGGACCACCCAGTGCTCGCTTAGAGAGATCAGAGAAATGTGGGTTGACAGCTTGGTGATATACTGAGTATTCACTCATCCTATTACTCTCTCTCTCTCTCTCTCTTCTCTATCTCTCTTCCTTACTCTGTATAAGAATCTGAGAGACAGGCTTCGTTTTTAAGCAGACAGAGGGGGAGCAGCCATAAACATCAAGAGCGCGAAAAAGGGATGGCAAAAGAAAAAAAAAAAAACCTAACAAAAGCAGTCTGTCGTTTATTATGCCTACCCTTTATTGACCTTTTCAAAGTGCTACTGTTCCTGCCAGCCTCCTGAATAGCTAGTACAGGGTGCAAATGTTTCAGGGTTCTTACTCATAAATTCATACACACATGCACACTCACTCCGTCCCATTTATACCTGCAACGAGAAAGCCCGAAGAGCAGGAATGGGCACTAGGGCTGCCATGAAGAAGGCGATCATGTTGTTAATAGAGGTGAGAGCCACACTAGTGCCAGTCCTTCTGAGACAGTCACCAGTCCTTTCCTACAGACACATACAGAGGTAGCAAAGGAGAAAGTTAAACACACAGTCTACATGCACCAGAAGAAATAAACATATATTTGATATAAATCAATGGTTCTAATATATATATTAGAATGATTGACACAGCAGGATTGTGTTAAAGGGTATAAGAAAGTCTCATGCCTTAAAGGGGATGGTGGAGCCACTCTCTGTGAAAGAATGAGCCAGAAGGAACATGTCATCCACCCCTATTCCCAGCGCCAAAAAAGGCAGCACCTGTAAGGAATTACATCGTTCTGTCTTAGAATCTGTCCAAAAACAGTTATGAGAATCAGTGCTATGAATCGCCACATGTGTGTGTGTGTGTGTGTGTGTGTGTGTGTGTGTACCTGTGTAGTGGCAGCGTTGAAAGACAACCCCATCAGAGAGCATAATCCTAAACCTGCAGCTACAGACAGAGCCACCAGCAGCACTCCAGCCAGCCCTACTGCCCCCTGGCTCTTAGCACAGTCCCACCGGAGCATGGTCACACACGCATAGGCCAGCTACACACAAAAGTACAGAGGCAAAAAAATACTGGGTTATGCAACGGCTTAACACATAAAACAGCAGTATTTAGACTGTATCTTAGTGATTGTAAGTGTTTACAAAAGTAAGTTTACCATGAGCAGGTATCCTCCTGCTACCCTGATGACACTGACATCAGAAAAGGACTTCATGATGTCATTGAGTGTGGTGGTAGAAAAAGCGTGGACATTAGAGGACGAGTTCTGAGGAAGGCTTTCGTGGACCACCTAGCGAGAGAACCCATGATCACAAACCATTCGAGACAACTACTAGAACCGATTACACAAACAAAAACTATATATAAAAATATAGTACTATTAAAATATTTTATATATACAGTATTTGTATAATCGTCCGTTTGCGTTTTATATCATTGTTATTTGCTTGTATAGTGTGACGACAAAAAAGATTTAATAACAAAAAGTTAATAACATACACACACAGCATAAACTGAACCCACAGGAAGTTTGATAAGCGTGGAATAACGAGCACAGATGCCAGGGTCAGGGGTCGAATGGATCAGATGAGATTACCCTTCAGGCAACTCCATCAGTTCTATGATGCGCCAACAACCTAAAGGGGAACTAAATACCCCAGCACACCATTTTTTTTTCTTTTTATCTCTTTTTCACTTGGTTCTCTCATTAGCTCAGTATGATGTGGGTTGCCTAAAAAACAGTTTGCTCCTATAACAAAAAGCCTAACATTACTACATGGCTGAGATGGATGGAATGCAGGCCAACGCTGCCATACTTGAATAATAGACAGAACATCCTCCTCCCCACCTCCATTTTTATTTTTTTCCATAAACCGTCCCCTGACCTATATGGCAGGTAAATCCAGAGATTTAGTGATGCTCATTTATTATTTAAAGGGTACAGGGACAGAAATAAATACCTCAACAAACTTTCTCTGCCAAGACTCCAGGATGGCAGTGGCCTTGTCCTCATTCCAGTTGATGTCATGGATTTCATAGTCATCCTTAAAGTGTTCATATAGCTGCTTGGGGCTCATGAGAAGAAACATGGTTTGCAAAGCCTCTGCACTGCAAGAGGAAAAGAAAGTGGCAGGTGAGTCACAAGAATGAAAATGACTTTACATGGACAACCATATTTCTCTCTGCATGCACAGTCTGTCTCATGATCTTCGTCTCTCACCTTTGCAAAAACCCCTGCGAGTTCTTCATGCGTTCCCCGAGGATCAGCTCCTCCTGCCAGTGCATGAACTTCTTTGAGAAACCATGGCAGCCACCCTGTAGTTCCGCAGCAATATCTGGACTCTGAATGGGATAGCAACAAATTGAATTTAAACACCTCAAATCTACAAAGCATGCATAACAATGTGACATTCATCATTGAAGGTCCATGCCCACCTGACGCAGGTCCTTGTTGGGAGCACTGAGTGGGCAGTCGGGGTCATTGGGATCGAGACATGGCCGGTTCATGTAGGCATGGCCTACTTGAGCCTTGTCCAGCATTTCCTTGAAACCTTCTAATGAAGTGAACTGGCTTAACTCCTCCATGAGCTTCAGAGGATCCAGATTCATCCACTGAATATCAGGCATCCCTCTGGAGAAAACAGACAACATGAATGACGTATATCAATGACAATATCAACATCCCAGCTCAAATGCTGCCCCACCTCTGCCTTCCCGTCATCATTATTCGCCGTTGCCTGGTCTCTAGGCAGGACAGCACTAGATTCTGGCTGGTTTCATTTGGGCCACAGCAACAGCATAAAGTAGCGTTTATTATCCTATTACACGGCTAGGGCATAAAGCGCTGGCAGGCCATGGACTCCAGTATCTTAACCCCTGTATATAGAGTCATAACAATTACCTCTGCCTCCCAAACATCTTGATAAGGTGCCAGGAGCAGTCGCGGTGGGTCGATCTCTGCACTTACCCATTCAATACCCTATAGCTCGAAACTCATGCTTGCTGGGCCTCTGGCTAAAGACTCTAATCCACAGCCCTTCAATACCACAGAGCCCCACTCGAATCTACATCTGAAATGATGGCAAAGCACCATGCCCTATTGAGATGTCTGAGGGCTATATTTCCAGGTTCCATGTTTAACGAATGGGAAAACACCTCATCATGGCCACTGTGATGAAATCATTTTTCTTGCCATTCGGAGATGACAACATGGACACAATCGCTTGCACAATTTGATGCAGAGTTGCGGTTAATCTTATCATTGTGCCACAGCATCAAGTCTTTAAAAGTGGTCAGGATGAAGCAAGTGAGAATTACTGGGAGAAAGTGATACTTTCAGGCTAGTCATTGTTCTGTTTATATCCATTAAAATGATGTAAACTCAGGTTGATATATGCACCAAGGAGAGTGGGGGGTCTTTCACAGTGGCCAGTCCTGGCTGTAGAAGAGAGAGAGAGAGAGAGAGAGCGGGAATAGTGTCCTAACACTGGGCCCAATCTCCAATAACTCATGAAGAGAAGCTTCGAATAAAGCTGTGCCTCTCCCATTCCCACATACCAAGCGCCTTTGCTCCTGCCTGCAAAGAGAGCCTCCTTTATCTCCTATTTTTTGCTTGAGTGAACTGGCCTAGGTCCTTTTGTTTTTCCATAGATTGCTGCTCTTTGTTCTGTCAAGTTTTTCCTCTCTCTCTCTCTCTCTCTTTCTCTCTCTCCCTCTCTCTCTGCTCACTCTGCTTTTAAAAACCCTCAAATTTACCGAAGTGAAAGCAAGAAAAAAGACATTAGCTTCACCCCTGGCTTCATGCACACATGGTGAAAGACAGAGGAAAGGAGAAAATCATTTGTTTGGTAAAGGGAAAACACTAAGCCCTGAAATTTTGAGGCAGTGGTTGGAGCTCTGAAATTTGCAAAGGCCTCTTGAGTGAGCTAAAAATAGCAAAATCACATACCCATCTATTGCATGTTCATCACTGTATAAACTGATTTTAAAACATATATATTTGTTATGCTATAGATATCGATAAAAAAAAAAAATCAGACAGAACGGACGTGGCATATTTTGATAACTTGAAAGACATAGATCAAAGTTTGCTGTAAATTTCTTGCATGCTTCTCTCTTTATGTCTCTGTGCCCTAGACTTGAATAATGCCCATTTTATTTGTTGGACAACTTACAGCTCAGAACCCGAGCGATTACCATGAGAATGCACAGTGTTACCCAGTGCTGACAAAGCTGGGGCCCCCTCACTGATGGACACTCAGTCGTAAACCCAGAGAATGCTTACCATTGTTTGACCAAAAGCATACCCCCTCCACCCGCCTGGACACCCACCCCCGCCTCCTCCCCACCCAGCAGCAACCATCTCTTATGTTCCTCCCTCTGTCCACTACCCATGAGGGCTTCTTTTCCCTTAGCTTTCAATGCAAGGATGGGTGGAAAAAAAATGGAAGGAGCCCCAGCACATGTCTGATGACAGCACTAGTCCAGGTGATGATAGAAGCAAGTCTCAGCTTATCAACAATCTAAATGGCGCTTTTGCTTGGAACTTGATGTTGTAGTTTGTCTACCCTTTTGGGGGGCGCTCTTGTTAACAGAGCATATGTAACATCCAGGGAGGTCAAGTATGTCTGGGCCAGGTTAACTTTAGCTGCGTGAACTGAGATATGCTAGGCATGGCTAGTATGTGTCACTATGTGCACGTATATGTGTGTGTCAGATAAGAGGGTCACACTTACGGTAAGTAGGCAGAGCCTCCCTGCAGTTTGGAGCCGTCCCAGAAGCAGTCCAGTGGGGTCACAATCATGCAGGGGAACAGCTTGTCAATCATCTATAATGAACGAACAGAGCAATTTTGGTAAGAAACCATTTTCATCAATATAAAAATCTATATCACAACAAAGCTCGGAGTAGCGGTTAGTATTAGCTATATTGGTAACGTACCCTCTCGATCATGACATTTTCTATTATTGGGACTCCAGATTTGAAGCAGATTTTGTTAAGATCCCAGGATCTGTGGAAAGACATCATTTAAATTGTTAGACATTATGTTATGTCGCTATTGTAGCAATGCCTCAGGTCTGCGATTTTTCGAAAAGAATGTTTCTGGAGGTTGCACTCACTTTCCATAAAGAGACACCTGGACTTTGCTAGCAGACACAGCTGCCTCCAGGTGGAGCAACAAAGATTCCTGGGTAAGAAGATTGGTTCCTTCCTGTTTGGGTGTCTGTATGAGCATCTGCGAGGTGAACACCGCCTCTTCTCCTTGCTTCTCCTTTGTGTAACGCAATTCCCTGCTCACCCTACTGCCAGCTAAAAGAGTGGAAAGGGGAAAAAAGAGAGGAAAGGTGAGACTAAAAATCACTAGGGATATTCGGTACAACAGACAAATGGACAATTATGCTAGGGTAGCTTGTTTTTATTCACTATACCCTTAATGACAAGTCCAGTAATTGGTAATGCATTGTGATAAAAAATAATAATAATCAGGTACAGAACGATTTTTCAAGTTTAACAGTGCAACAGTAGATAGAAATCTGAATTCTCAGTAAGCGTGTCTGGCTTAATTAGGCTCTGCAGTTGTAATTCCCACATGTATACCACATCCAACCAATCCCAGAAACAGATGTGAGGGTCACATGAGACACTTTAGCTGGAAAAGTAAGGCAGAACTGTGTAAATTATGACACCTCTAGTGCTGTCCAACAAAGATAGGAAGACACAGCTTTGAACACAGTAAGCAGCCTGAGAAGGGCTTGAACGAAGGTGAGCTAAGGTGTGTGTTATCAACAAAAGCCCTACATCAAGTGGTTGTCAATCGATCCCGGATGTATACTCCTAATACAGGGGAGTATGTGAATCCGCAGGTCCTCATGTGAAAATGGCACCAAGACAGATATGCATTGAAAGCAGATATGGCCCTTCAGAACTAGAACGAGTGTGTATGGATGTGTGTGAATGTGTGTGAATGTGTGTATGAGCTATGGGCTTATACAACAAAAGTTGATGGTTGGACTTGGAGGAAAAAGAAGAAAGAATGGACGAGGCCAAAACACTGTTCATGTGGTACACAGAGCTGAATTGAAAAGACATCAAAGGGAGTACAGGGAGATCTAGGGTCCAACCCCCTAATTAACGGACGCAGTGGTGAAAAGGGTGCATGGGGTAGCAGTGGCTGTGCCAAAAGGGTGGCCCAGATCAGAGCCTGTCTGTGTGCCTTTGCACATCCAAGTACATGATGACAAGACTGCACCGACTGATTGACAAGCTATGTTTTTGCCTCGCGCATATCACTCAGGGTTCGGTAACTGAGTACAATTCTCATTTATTCTGCATTCTGAAGCAGATTCAGGTGACTATAAGAACTACTTGCATGACCAGTCTTATAGGCACGGTGTATAACTTACTTACTTACACAGGTGATTTTATCTTACATGGCGATTGATTACCTGCACAAAAACATTTAGTGTTCATTGACATTCTCCCGCAGTTGGGCGACATTGCTTCGAACTTTTTCCATAGCGCTTTCCATGTACTGATCTCTTTGCAACACAGAAATGTGTGCTTGTTTTTTTTTTCTTCTTTTTTTTCTTTTTGTCTTGCTGTTCTGATGCCATGTTCACATTTAATACATTCAGACATCTGCAGGAATCGAGCTGCAGTCCTTGGGCCTGTAATTACAGGGGCTCCTGAAGTAAATTATAGCTATTTGTGTCTGGTTCCTCCCATCTGGACCACCCAGATAGAGGGCCGAGTGAGAGCTGTTGCTCAGCCAGTCTCCAGATGGGAGCTCTGCTCTGCTCCTCTCTCACTCTCTCTCTCTCTCTCTCTTTCCACCCACCACTGCTGTGCGCTTAAAGAGACAGAAGCACAAATACTTTCACAGCCAGAAATACAGCCGCAGGGAATGAGAGGAAATGGGCATAGGAGCTGGAATACGGATTTGAGAATGGAGAGGTTTCGAGTGCGCCGGTGCTATGCTGTTTTTCAGTGATAGGTTTTCAAGAGAACTTTGCTTTGCTCTAAAGGGGGTTTATCTGGCTTCCCTTTACAAATCACTTCAGGCTTGAGGGCGGACTATACACATATTTAATAGACAGATAGTTCATTTGAGGCAGGAAAAATAAAACTCTGTTCACATCCTATAAAGTGGTGGCATGTAGGCTATTGATCCATTAGCAGCCCATCTCACTCTCTTTCTCTCTGGCTTCGGCTGAACCCCCCTTTTGTTTCGCCCATCATTTTTCACAGCCCTGGGAGTGACATCACCACCACAGGCCAATTATCTACCAGGAGGGTCCGACCACCGCTCCCAACCAGAAAAAACAAACTAACCTCAGTATCTTGTAAACGAATCATTTGCTTATCTACTGCCCCCACATTTTCTCCCCTGTAGATGAAACAACCAATGCAAAATCCATCCTGGTCTCTAGGACAGCTTTTTATACGACTATGAACAGGACTGGTGTGAGGGCCTGCATTCCCAGCAGGCAGTCTGGAAATTGACACGTAATTAAGCATGGAGAAGA
Source organism: Clarias gariepinus (assembly GCF_024256425.1). Lineage (NCBI taxonomy): Eukaryota > Metazoa > Chordata > Actinopteri > Siluriformes > Clariidae > Clarias > Clarias gariepinus. The sequence continues at coordinate 40,867,962 of NC_071100.1, forward strand.
AGCCCTCTTCCTTCATGGGTCAGCCCTCTGCTGGACCCTCTCAGCAGCTTTCTCCTACACGCCCATTTCTGCCCACCCAGGAAGCCTTAAACTGTACCCGACCCAGTTAGACAAGGACACCGGGCATGACACAAACATAATACTTCACGCTTACACAGCTGTTAAATATCACAACGTAGAATATCCTGATAAACATCCAGAATGATTCGAAAAAATAAACACTCATCACTGTTGCATAAAGAAGAAACTTTTTGCGGATTTTCCTGCAAAAAAAAAACAAAGAAATTGATTCGACCAGGAGAATGCAATAAGGATCTCACTCCAGGATCATTCTAAGTGGCTTCTGGTGTGTGGGTATGTGTGTGTGTGTGTGTGTGTTTGTAACAGTTGCAAATGGTGCTGTAGTGTGGAGTTGCTGGCACCGAGTCCTCACTCCATTATACCAGGCCACCTTCAAAGTGTTGTGGACCAGATTAGTGGGATTAGGAGGCCACTGAAAAGACCCATGCTGATTTGGAGGAAGTCCCAAAAGGAAGAGTGCTGAAAGAGACATTTTTACCTGGCTCTGCCACCCAAGTAAAAGACCAGAATCCTGACACACAACTGAGTGCCAGCAGAAACACGAACACGTACAGCAGCATAGAAAACCACCAAGCACAGACCGCATCTGTTCGCCATCTCCGCTCTTTCGCCTTTGATTCATCTTATCCATCCAGGCTCTTTGCTTCTCTTATTGAGGCCACACTATGGTAACAAAAGGGTAGTTTTTGGCCAAAGTACAAATGTTTTTAGAAGTTGCAGCTCGAGTGCAACTCTCAATCACAGACTCTATGAATGGGGGCATCCCTGAAGGAGCATTTGTGCCAGTGTCTACTGGCCCTGGGCGAGATGGAGGCGGCTCCACCTCTGGCTCACCCAGACCTGAGGCAAGGGCATGGAGAGATTCAGTGCACGTCTTTGTCACTCTCGTTTCCAACCCTTTTTATATGTTACCCAACAAACAGCGAAAAAACTAAAGAGAGAGAGAGAGAGAGACCCACTCAACAAAAACAAATGGATCGAGACTTTTCCCAGGCAGCTGAAACAATGTGTAAGAAAAGAGAGGGATGGATTCACTTTACCTAAAGAAACACTGCCTATGTCGAGCGTGGTTCTGTCAAACGCTTTGTTCGCTAAGAGTTAGTTCTTAAATAACACTTTGATCAAAAAAAAATTTAGGTGAATAAAATAGAACCAAAAAAAAAAAAAAAACTCAAGACAGATTACAAAATTTAAGCTCCTGTTACAATCTATTTAATCCTGATGCTTCTGTCAGCATTGACATAAATTTCCACTAGCGCTGGCATTTAGGCCCTGGCCATTTCCATATGTATAGCCAAGTCTGTACTAATTATGCTAATCATCCCTAGTGTTGGCTGCTGTGGAAAAATGCCCACATTAGGCACTCCAGTGGCTGCTAATGCAGCTTAATGTGTAGTTGAAACATACATTCATCCCATGCTGAAAAGCAAAATTTTTCCACATTGCTGGTCTTATTCAGACTGGAAATGAATTTACTAAGCCCAAGAGCCATTTTTTATTCTACTCAAGTTCTAAGATTTTTTTTCTCTAAACCAAAGAAGGAAACATAAAAAGACCTCTGTACGTTGTCTACATAAAACATATATAGAAACGTAGAAAACCTCTGAGCAGCCTAATATATGAGGACGTACTGTAGACAAGGAAAGCTAGAGCTCACAACCCTGCAAAAATATAAGCATTCAGAACTTCAGATTTTTCAGCTTCTTTTAAACAGGGTTTTATCATGCAAGCGTTTTCAATAGGTACCAGGCGATTCTCTAAATTGTTGTATTTTGTCCGCGATTTGGTATCTTGTTTAACCAAACGCATTGATCGTGGTACGAGACCTGAAGGAAGCGCTCGGGACCAGCTCTGTGCTTTGAAGGTGATTAACAGAGCAGTACTAGGGAAAAGGGAGGCCTGCTGAATTGAGTATTCAACTCCTAAGCTCTTCTTGAGGATGGAGGGCTGTGGTGGATGCATGGAGGGGGTTGGGAAATGGAAGGGGGGTGGGCTGAAATAAACATTTTCAAATGACCCAGGTTGACTCTGGCCTTGTTTGTTCTTTCGACTGGTGAGGTCCGAGTTTCAGCAGTATGAGTTTATTTATGTAGCTGGGCTGCTGCGACCTGCAATTCACGTCCAATAATACTTCACAGAGCGCTCTTTCTCTCCAAACTAGCCACTAGATGACTATTATTTCTTCGAGTTACATTTACCTAGGGTTTTTTCTTCTTCTTTTTCTTTTCAATTTGTTTACATGACGGTTCCAGGATGCTGAGCATCTTCCATGAATTGTGCAAGGTCTTCGGATCGCACCTCGAGAAGGTCACTCATGCTAACGTGGAGAGGTTTGTTTTCCCAGCATCCATGCTCTTTCTCAGTGTGTGGTGACTTTAAAAATCTCCGCCAAGCCGGCTACCCAGAAAGCCTTGCTCGCTCGTTTTTTTTCTCCCATAATGTTTGCACAGCTTGCTCGTGTTGCCCACGTCTGTCAAGCACACCAAAACTGTGTCAGGACAGATGAGATGAATTAACCTCGGCTTGTGCACGAGTACACAAACATCTTTTTCTCTTTTGGCAAACGGTGCTGTCCTTTAAATCCGTGGACATTTTTGTAGGTTTCTAGCATTGACCGGTCCATTCCAAGGGGTTTCCTGTCAACCGTGTGACCGTGCATGAACCATTACACTTTGGTCTACCCAACCCACTGCAATGGTATGGCTTGTAAATAACAAGCTGTTGTTTATTCTTCCTTCTGCAAGAGAAACGTACATTCTCTCGTGGGTTCCTATATGATTGAAACAAGATGGTGGCCACCTCAGAGAGTCAGGCTGAAATGACTCCTACTTCATTCTCCTAACAAATTACCTTGTGCAAAACACATGGAGCTAAAAAGTTGCCCAGTGTAGCACACGTAAAGATCGCTCTGATAAAACACTGCTCTCCCCTGCCCCCAACCCTTCACCCCACATTCTACTTTATTACCCCTCTTTTCTTCTTACTGACAATGGGGACCAGCTCACACTTTCCCAAGCTTCCAGCAAAGACCTCAGCCCTCTTTAACCAAGCCAGACTATTTTTATTTTTCATTAAAAAACTATTAAAATAATGCATAGCAGATGGTAATAATATAAGCACAAAATTGTGTTTACCAATTATAAAACACTGCTGAAATAACAAACCCGGAGCTGAATGAAACGTGTATATAAACACGCTGTAGGGACTGACGCACTGTAGCACTGTCCCTTATGAGTCTGGTTCTTCTCCACGTCTTCATTACATTTCAGAAAGAACGAGACACTAGGCTTAAAGCATGCATCTGAAGATTTACAAAACACGGCACATGACGACATTCTCGAGTCGGAAAACTCCTTTGCGTCCTGTGATCGCCCGTTGCGCATCACTTAAGGAAAGGAAGGCGGAAGCAATCACAGATACCCGGGTGGTCCTGGTGGCCAGGATGACATTTGGGTGGGGGGCAGAGGTTGCGTTGATGGTGCAGCTGTGACAGCCTTAGGGTATAAGACAATGTGGCAGATGATTTTAAACGCCCAGCCAGACAATTTTCCCTTTTACGCTCTCGCTTTCATGTAAAGAGCTTTGAGTGAGAGTGAACCCTGTGTGTGTCCGTTTTTTTCATTTTAGATTCTGTTTTACTGATTCACTACTCTTGTCCTACAACATGACAAAACTTTCGGATAAACACATGCAAACAGTGCTATCCCAAGATTCATTAAAAATGCCTTTCCTTTGTGCGTATGACTTTTGTGTTTGTGTGTGTGAGAACTAACCTCTCCTTGTTACCAAACCACTTACTCTCCATTCAGTAGTGAGCAGCTTTGTCAATGGGCTATTGGGGGAAACAACGCAAGCAGAAACTTTAGTAACATGGGCCCTGCCTCTTAAAGGCACAGTGCTCTCAAAGGCACAGCATCTGTCCCTCTCTCGGTGAGCCTTGTGCTTCATGTCTGCTTTCCATAGCCACTCTAATTTCGTGACAAACTTTGACAAGTCCCTGTGCATGGCCCGCATACATCACTTAGTATGCAATAAAAAAAAATGTAACATATACATGTGTGGAAATATATATGAGAGCGTTCTGCATTTTAAAAAAGGAGTGCGAATAGCTGAATAATAAAAAAAATACATAAAATTAAATCAGCTCCACTGCCTAGACCTAAACTTCACTGGAACTCATATTTCCCATTTACGGAGTCACGCGCTAAGAAGTTACTAAAACTAGATTTATAATATGGCTATGGTGAGTGCACATGTCAGTGTATGTGTTTATGTCCTTATGTGTGTAACAGGTGGGTAAACTTCAGCTGTAATCACTTTTTCCCCTGTCGCTGGAGGAAAAGGGTGCCTTTATTGTTGAACGGAATCCAAGAATAGTTAAGGACCACACAGAGAGCCGGAGGGGGGGAGGGGTCAGTGCCTCCAAGATGGCTAACAATTCACACAGCCCATCTGTGCAGGGGATCAGCACCACTGCGAAAGCCTAGGGGGCTTAGAAGGAATTTGGCAGTGTGAAAAAACCAAATAAAGATGCCCCGAAAAACGCAGAGATAAGTGAGGCGTGCAGAAAAGACGTCAAATGAGGAAGGGGGAAAAAAAACAGCGCAAAGGCAAACAATACTGCCTGATGGGGAGAGAACAAGAGAAGGCTTGCATGCGCTGGAAAGAGAAAAAAAAGAACACTACTTGTGCGTGACAGAAGATATGGAATTCCTGAGCCCACAGCCCGTGTTCAAAGACCTAGCTACTACACACTGCAATCACACACACTGAGTGGCTGGTGAAAAAAAAAATAACAAAAAAAAAAAACACTCAAGAACTGTACAGCTAGAAGCAAAATCTAATTTTCAGTACCCCGCTGTCTGTCTGCTTGTTTGTAGAGCAGTAAAATAGGGAAGCTTCTCCAAAAATAGGCAGTGAAGCAAAAGGAATGGTGTGCATGGTCAGATGGTGCTGTCTCTCTCTTTTCCAAGACCCCCCACGACTTGACACCAGAATGTAACACTCACAAACAAGTTCATTTGGCTCACAAATACAATCCACAAACATCCCAGCCAGAAAAAAAAAACAAAGCAAAAAAAACGAGAAAAAACAATACAAAAGCATGGACTCACCTTCCACCCATAGCTGTTCGATGTCCGTTTCAATGGTGGCCACTCGCAGGCCAACTGAGAAAGCTCCAAACACGAGGAGTCCAATAAAAAGCACTTTTCCACAGTGTCGCTGAATATGACAACCCAGAGTAAAGAGGAGAGCCTGGAACCTTGCCCGGAGCCACAGCGGAGCTTTCTGACCCGCAGCCTTCCCCTGTGACACAAGAGAGGGACACTTAGTCACTTGGTCCATAGACAATTATTTCAGATTTACAGCAATGCCACACAAAGCCTGGATCTGTGAAACATGCATCAACACTGTGAGGATTTTATTTTAGAGCCATTTAGTTTATAAAAGTGAGTTTATAAAGATTTTTTTTCCCAAATACAAGTCAAACATTTAACTCATTTGAAAGAGTCTGATCTCTGCTAATAAAACTTCTACTATAAGCAACAGTGCCATTTTGCTGGTGTTAAACTATAACAAACTTATCAATGGCATAGCAGAAAAGGTGGCACAAAACTAGAATTCTACTAAATGTACTTTTATATTCTCGACACTCCTTGCAAACTGTATCTTTCCTGTCTTGTTTCTATAGTTATTTACACCATCTGATCAGTTCACACTCAAGACTAAACATAGACTTATTTTCTCATGAATCCATCTGACCTGGGTTAAACGTTCAAAGCCCTCCATGAGCGAAATGCTATTGCATAACTTTGATAAGTGGAACGCTGACTAAACTGCCCAATGAATAAAACATTATGTCAGTGAACCACAGGACAAACTGAACGCTTCTCTCTGGAGAACCACCTTGCGGGACCGGCATTCTTATTTCTTTTTAACCAGCCAGTAATCAGCGCCTGTGTGAGAGACTGTTTGGCTTCGAGGAAACGGAAATGGTGATTCTGAACTATCTAGTTTCATGTGCCAAGCAATTCGAACGTCACAGCTTGATGTGGACCACACACATGCAAGGCAGACGCTATGTGGGAGCGAGCTTCATTTTTGTTTTTAGGTATTGCATTTCCTAAAATATTTCTTGAAAGCAAAAAACTGTCTAAAAAGAAACATAGAAAAAAGCATGTCTGTATGTAATAACGCATGTATATATGTATGTATAAGTGTTATTTGAGATAACCTATATTTGTTAGACCATGATTTCTGCTTTGCTTGTAGGGCAAGCTTGAATCAGTCTTAAATCTTTTTCACTGAGACAACTTTGATCTCTGTTTGAACATATTACAATGTAACAACTATAAACTTATAGAATGTAAACAATATAGGATATAGTCTATACTATATATAGCCTAACTAACATCCAGATTAAAGTGATAAACAACACTGCACAAAAATCTGAACATCAATCAGAGGAAGGCTTTCTTTTAATCTATTCATTAATCCTCATGGCTGCTGATAGAGTAAAGTTTGCGTGAACAGCATGAAACCTCGACACAACTCCTTTAGGTAAACTGTGTACAGGAATGAAGCTGGACCTTGGATCATTCTCCCCTAGAGCTAGTGCTCAGATGCTCAGAGCGCGCTTCTGCTTAAAAAAATTAAAAGATCCCTGCATCAAAGAAAACAGAACAATATCAAAGGAGAAAAAGCGCAACATAGTAGCAGCCGGTTCCGTTAATTCAACTGCGCGTCCTGTGTGAGCGCGTTCACACGTTACTTTCTTGTCGATGATGAAAAAAAACAAAACAAAAAACACACTTCTATACTAAAGATGTCTAAACTATAGGTGTCCCAGTAATAATAATAATAATAATAACAATAATAATAATCATAAATAATACGAGCACAACCCCGAGCGCCGGAGGAAGGGGGTTTTCGGTCACCTTGGCGATCTGTTTGAGCGCAAAAGCGGCGTGGCAGTAGCTGGGTCTGCGCGTGAGGTCCGGGTTACCGGAGCGCGTGTAGCTCGGGGGCGAAACTCCAAACCCGTCGGGCCCCGGCACTCTGGGAGCCGCGGCCATAGTCCAAGCGAGACGTCGACGGGGCGAACAAAACGAGAGCGCGGCGCCGCGGTAATCCGTGTGCGGGAGCGCGGAGAGCATCCGCCGCGCGCGGCTCCGGAGATCTCTGCGTGCTAGTGGTGTTCCGCTGAGCCGAGCTCCTCCAGCACCATGCCAACATCATGGGCTCGAATCCGGGTAGATCCTTCGGTCTTCATTCGGTCCCGGCGCGCTTTGCTTTTTCCTTTCCTTCTTAATCACTTAAGAGACGAGAGACAGTGCGTCCTGAGCGGCTCTGTCCGGAGACTGTGTCCGCGCTCTCAGAGCACTTCAACATTTGGAGGAAGGCAAGCCTGGAAGGAAAAAAAAGCGCTTTGGTTTTGATGGAGCTGCGCTCTGGTTCTCATTGGCCGAAGGAAGAGGCAAATTACTTTGCAAACATCGCCTATTATTAGCTGCTAAGCAACAGCTCGCCGGAGCGGAGAGAGAGAGAGAGAGAGGGAGAGAGAGAGAGAGGGAGAGAGACCACCCAGGCAGAGCCCTCCAAAAACCCCAGAGGCGGGAGGGGCGAGAGAGAGAGAGAGAGAGAGAGAGAGAGAGCTCTTTCAGTAATCCAGCACTGGGAGTTCAGGCGCAATCACACTATTGATAAGAAGAACTGAGTTTTATTGTCTCTTATATCACCAAACACTGTCACAAGTTACCTATTAAAGAAATAAATCACCACACAGACTAGTACTACCATCTGTTACATAATTACATACTACATTTATGAATAAAGAGGCATGAAGAAACAAATCCCATTCACATTTTTTTTCTTCACCTCTTTATAGCTTTGGAATAATTGACCCTGTTTCTGTGATTTGAATCTGAAATCCTTTTCAGCTCCAACACCTACATAGTAGAGGGGGGAGGGGGGGGGGCTGGAGTACCTTTTGGGTCTGAATGCTTGTCACTAAGGTGGTGTTAATCTTATGCCTTACTTTTTATTTACCTGAGAAAGCGAACATAACCCAGAATATTTGTGACCCTGTCTGTAAAAAGACATTTTTTGTGATTCATAGTTTTATACAGAAAATCATAAATAGGTTGAAAGACTAAGCTTTCAGAGACAGGGGTACATAAAAAAAAACATTGAATACATTGATTTTTCCCCCTCTCTCTTATATCTCTGTCCTGAAAGTCCAAAATGTAAAATGCTTAAAGAGAAATCTAACTAATAATATAAGAATTGTATTTAATACTTAATTTACGTCCTTAGTGAATTCCTGAAGTTTATGATTCATTTATTTTTGTGTGATTTATTTCAATTATGATGATGTAAAAAAAATTGACATGCTTCTGAAAAGGGTTGCTATATACACCATCAAAGAATTTTATATATATTGCTAATGCTATCATGTGATCGTCAGATGAGAGGCGTATATTTTTCGTTCTTAACTGTGTATACATTTTATGGCTTCCTCTGTATATATATATATATATATAGTTAATGTTATAGCAATAATGTTTTTGTTACATTGATCTTAATCATAGCTGCTTGACCTAGTACTTTTGGTATTGTAAAAGCCCCACCCTTCTGCACAAGATGTCATTTGCGATGAAATGATAAACTGTAGGGTTTCGCTGATTTTGATGCATCTACAGAAAAGCTTAGTCATCTGTACAGTCCAATCAGGTCCCTTGTTCAGTCTTCAGGGCTGGAGTAATCCCAACCTCCATTCATTGCCAGTGAGGAGAAATGATAATGAATTTAACCATGAATTCCTCCTTTGAGTTAAGTGATAGCACTGATAACTGACTCCCTTTTCCTGTAGTGCTAGTATCAGGCCTAGTCTTAAATTAGAGGGGTGGTGGGTTGAGCTGAGGTGAACATGTTTCCTCAGACTGAAGGTGCGAGATTGCATCATTCATAACAATGGGCCTAGCTGTGATATCACCTAGGAATCATTTTATTAGTTTGTAAAAACACATCATGATATTAAAGGGCTGGGTTACTCCGACTCAATCTTAGGCACTATTTACAAATGCAAGTAAATGACAAGCTAGTGTAGCCTTATTTCAAACCCAATATGCTGATTTCCTACCACACCAGATGGTGCTGGAACTGTAGGCAGCAGGAGAGGAGGTGGGTGTCAATCACACGCATGAAATATAACACACTCTTATGCAGGGTTATGAAGCATGTGCGTTTGCTCCAGCAATGGTGAGAAAGACAATTATGGGGTTTTTTTTCTCTTTCTTACATTTTTTTATTTAATTCGATGAGGGCTCATGTGGAATGCGAGGAATTGCTCCGTGTGGTCAGGGCCCCTTTAAGGCTAACAAACTGAGGGAGGTCCGGCCTGACGTCTGCAGGCCTTGGATAAATAAACTCAGGAGATGACCATGTACTCTCCAGAAAGCTGCCATCATGCACCCCCACAATGTAAAAAAACAGCCACAGGCATGTGCCTAGTTTGTGCTAATATGCTTAGCTAACAGCTGACGATATTAGCGCTTCGCTGTTGTGTATTCCCTTTATTGGCAAGAATATTCACACTTTGAACGACAAAATATTTAGCACATTCTAACTTTATTGTAAAGTGTTTATATTAATGCAACTGTGTATTTAATTAACACCCCCCCCCCACCGACACACACATACACATTAATAGGTATGTATTAACTTGATACATCATTTTACAATAACATCTTGTTTATATTTATATATATATACATATATATATATATATATATATATATATATATATATATGCACACACATTTTTTTTAATCATGCTCATGTGGGTCTTCAGGACAGAGTTTTTTTTTTTACCCTTTTTCTTGCTAATTAACTTCTGAGAGACTTCTATGTATGGGATAAGACAAACTACGCTGTTTTATAAATATTTAAATGTGATGTAAAGGCACATTTATTAAAATAAATAAATAATAATAATAATAACAATATTATTATTATTATTAATAATAATAATAAAACTTAAATTATTGCCCAGTTACTGTGGTATAAGAGGAATAAACCACTCCAGACTGGTAATAGTGACTCTACACCCTGTAATGCAAATGTTTTCATATATAAACTTCCTTGCTGCTTAAGTTTTTATGAATAGTTTAAATTCAAAATGAAAAAGCTGTATAAATTTTATATGTCTTAGCCACCTGACACACACATACACACCAAACAAAACCGTAGACAAGGTCCCATCCACACTTTTTATTTCCTGCTGGTTATTTGGTATACTTGTTAAAAAACGACTGACTGATACAAAGATAATTCTGAGAGATCAGCAATAAAAGAAGTAGCTGGAAGTAGTGGACAGGAATGTGCTGCTTTAACACCTATTGTTATAGGGTTAGAGGTTAATGGGAAAAGGAAGAACACATAAAATGGACCTCAATTTTGTTTCCACGATCGTAGTCTGATGTAGGTTTCCTGTCTCACATTAACTGCATTTTGCACTTATATGGCTAATTGTCTGGCAGCACTGTGGCCTCACACCTCCAGGATTGACGGTGCATGTCCCACCTCAGGTCTCTATGCATGGAGTTTGCATGTTTTCTCCATGCTTGCTGGGAGTGTGTGTGCCAGTGCTCTGTAATGGACTGACTTTCCGTCCAGGGTGTACCCCACCTTACGCCACTAGTACCCTGGGATAGGCTCCAGGCCTCCAATGACTCTGTACAGGAGAAGCGGTGAAGACAATAAGTGAGTGTGTAAGTAATAGAGTTGAGGTTTTTGTTTTTTAAAGCTCTTACAACTAACGAAGAAACGAAATTTGTTTCCATCTATGGTCACAGCGTGGGGACATTAAGGAACTAATTATGAGGGGTTAATTATTTATTACTAATCTGTAATTTTGGTCAAATTGTATTTTAAACATGACCTTATAAGTCAATTCCATTATACTTGAAAGTAAAAAAAAAAAATAACATACTTTCCTTCTCGCCATGCATGATCCTCAGAAAATTCTGATGATGTAACTTCTTGTTGAACGTCGTAGAGGGAAGGTGTTCAGGGTGAATGAATGTGGCTGGAACTAAAACGTACATGTTTCATAACTCATAATGGATGACTGATGGAAAAGGATGTTTCAAGGATGAGATGATGCAACACATGAATGCAATAATAATACGACTTTTTAAAAGCATTTTAGTGTTTACATTTCAAAGACAAGTGAACTGAAACAGGCAAAAACGATTTTGAGGCATTTGTCTAAAACTAGTGCATCGTTGTTGTGAAGGACACTTTACCTGGGTTTTAAGCACAAATACAGGTGTTCAAGTCAAAGTGGGATTCGTGATGAAATTTCTGCTGTGAATGAAGGCGAAAAACTGATTGACATTTACAGTACAGTACAGTACAGTATGGTGGTGGGACTCTGAGCTGCAGTAAAACATTTGAACAGTGCAACAGTTTTTTTTTAAGAAGATTGCATATCCATGAATGAGGTGGAGGCGGCTAGGAACCCACTGCAGTGGTTGCAATCGTTGAAAATCAATAACTAAGTTGTCACCAACTTATCTGTCCGAGGGAACTGTACACACAATCGTTCACAAACACCATTTGAACTTTGCAGGAACTCGACTGGGAGTTATTGCCTCATCGCCTGTATAGTCCTGACCTCGCTCCAAGACATTTCCACATGTTTGGGTCATTTAAGGAGTTCCTGGGAGGCCAGCGTTTCAGATGCGAAGCAGCTTGTCCGGGTACTAAAGAAATGTTTTTCACCTTGATGGTACCCAAGCACTAGTGAAACGCTTGGAAAAGTGCATTAGTGTAGCAGGTGATAAAGGGAGTTTTGCCTCTCATAAATGTCCCGGTTAGACCTGAACAAATGTTCAATTTGTAAATCAGTGGGATAAATGAATCTACCACTATCACAGAATCCTCCAGACATAATTTCTTTTGAAGTTTTATGTCTAAACTCTCGCACAGACCATAATGAATTTTTACAATACGTTTATATTCAGATCAGCCATTCTGCCCAGACGTCACCTTAGAAAAAACAAGCCACATTTGTACCCAAAAAGGCAGAAACAGGCTATTTTAGTTGGTAAAAGGCATGGGGTGACACTGGTCTCCTGCTAACATGCAGGACTTGTTTAGTGAATGTTTACAATGCTTAAAATATTCTTAGGCCCCAGCGTGCATTGTGACACACTGATGTGTACATGTTGGCATTGTAAAGGGCCATCAGTCGCCAATGGGAAAGCCTTGCCACCCACAGTCACAGATAAGATTAATTATGATAATATATTTCTGTCTCTTTTGTCAGAGTAATGAATGGCCCCCCCAAACTTTTCTTGAGGCGTCTTTGTTTGCGCTCCTTTAACGGTGGTATTGTTGAGGGCAGAGTTAGCAGGTGGCAAGAAATCAGAGCTCTTTGTTTTCCTCGCTTTAGAGGAATATAAAAATATCTGCACACTTTGAGCATGAAAGGAAGAGAGGGGGAAGAGAGAGAGAGAACGGGGGAGGCGGGGGGGCTTTTCAGGTGATTTGACAAAGGTGATAAGAGACCTGGTTATTCCCAAATCAAACAGCAAACGATTATCATCAATTATTAGGCAACACATAACAAACACAATTACTAATTCATATAGTCAAATCTATTATATCAAGTATTATACAGAGCTGTATGATGATGTGGCTGTTTATATCATCATCATCATCAATCAAGTGAAATAATTCATGATATTCCAAACACTAATTAAAAACTCCATCAATAAATCTCTCAACGTTGGTTTGTTCACTCTACAGAGGGTGCACATCTCATCGCGGCAGTTAACCAACAGCATTAAGAACAGCGTTAATGTCTTTAGGATCGTTGTAGCGTAGCCTGTGTATTCATTTCAAAGCAGCGCGCTGCCTCGTGCGTCTTTCAGGTTATACGCCTTTACAGGCCACACAGCCTGCATACTGTCTTTGTTCGTCAGTAAGAAAGTACTAATTGTTAAGTGAGTGTGTGTGTGTGTGTGTGCTGGAGGTGGGCGTGATTTCGAGGGTGGCTTGCGGGGGACGCGGCGTCTCAAAAGGTGGCGGCGAAAGAGAGGAAATTCGTTTGGGCCTCAAGAACACAGAAGACAAATTGAGGAAGTGTTCTGTTAATGTGTAGGGGCCAGGAGCAAACACGCAGGTTTTCTGCCACTTGGGTGGCCAGGGCAGTCTCACACCCTGCACTACACTCGGTCCTGGAGACTAGCAACCCCCAACGCCCTGTAACCACACACACACACACAGAGACAGAGGATCTCCTTAGAGAAGAAGCACTGACCACTCAGTCCGGTCATTTGGTCAGTCGTTCCTCCTCTCGTTTAGCTGGGCCCTAATTGCCTGGGACTTGGCCGGTTGAGATATCTGGACCTATTCCACAGTCAAATTATGTCACTCTTAATGATTTATAGCCATCCGAGCTTACCACTTACTGTACCAGCCTAAATCATGCCTATTAATTCACTAATGTGTTGACATTCCGAAACACCACCATCACCTGTAGAAGGACCCAGCGCCACAGTGGAACTGGTCTTAGATAAACCAGCGTAATGACTCTGACTCAGAAATCACACTTTCTTCTGTCATGTCTAATTCCAGTCGATTTCACCCCTTCCCATCCCATTCCTTTGCTTTTCCCAACGATGCAGCACGGGCTTGGAAGCTGCCCAGAGACAGTAAGCCGGGCCTGATGTACGATCTGTCGGCTGACATCTGAACCTGGGCGCTGGAAAACACAAGCATCTGTCACGTTCAACCTCGGAGGGTGGGGACTGACATTGAACACATCCCCGGTGGGCTCCGATCCCAGTTTAGCTGTTGGGACTCTCGGGGTTCCAGGAGGCTCTGCCTAAATATACAAACCTTTTCCCCAAATGACCCATGCAGTGACTCGTAAGCACAGCCTGGAGGTCTGGCCACGGATGATGCGGAGAGAGGGCAGAGGGCACAGCTTCTGATTAGCTATCACAAGTAAACATGTGGTACATATTATCTGTAAGTACAGAACCAAAGGAAGCATTAGAGTCGAGTTTGACGTCTTGATTTCAGTCTCTTCTTCGTTTCTTACTGGTACGTAAAAAAAAAAAAAAAAAGAAGCTTTTGGGCCACGGCAGGGCAAATAAATTATACATTCGGCGAAAAATACCAATCCCTACTACTGCGGCTTGGCGACGTGATGAACTGCTGAAGGTCTTGAATTGGACAGAACTCAGCCGGAGAGGAAAGAGAGAGAACAAAACGCTCAGCAATATCCTCATAAATACACATATTAGTTTATGGATTTAGAGAGGGCCATTAGGAAGGCAGGGGAAATTATTTCAGCATGTCCTAAAAAAAAAAGAAGAAGAAGAAGAAAAAGTACAAAGTGCAGGGAGGCGAAGGCTGCAAAGACAAAGAACTCATGATCATTTCATTAGTGACACTAAATGACTCGGTTTGGCCGCGGAGACGGAGCAAGGCACGATAAATCATCGCGGAGAATCTTCCAGAGGCTCATCGGCCTTCGTGACTGAGGAACTAACTTCAAGCCTGTAATTTGGGAGCTGCAATGGAATGTCATAAATCTTGACAGCAAAGAGAGAAAAATCTTTAAGAGTAGTCCTTTATAGCATCTTCCGAGTTGGGTGGAAGAGTGGGGGTAGGGGAGGAGTGGGGGTGGGGGGTATGACGATTAGCTGTTATGTTCTCACTGGGTGGTCCATTGCTCTGGCTTTCTGTGTACAAATAAAGTTAACCCTATTGTGCTGATCCATTTCTTCTGACAGCGGAGCATGTAGTCGCTCACTCATGGTGGTCATGTGGACAGCTGTAGAACCCACACCGCTGAATAGTACAAAGGGCGTTCGAGTCAAAGCGGGACTTTTGATTGCGCAGAATAACAGCGCAAAAAAGTTACATTTTTTTGTTTGTATAAATTCCTGCTACACTATCTACCATCAGGGTAGAACGCAATGCCTGCTTGACATATGAAACGCTGGCCTCCCAGGAACTCATTTAAACGGACCATACAAGTAGAAATAGCTTGGAGTGAGGTCAGGACTGTACAGGGGATATGTAGTTTTTATGAATGATGGTGTGTACAGTTCCCATAGACAGACTGGGGAAAAGTTATACGTCATTTACGAACATAAGGCCGCCTTTAAAGCGGCTAAGAGTCTCGTCACCGTTCCGCGCTTGACGTCTCTGTAAATGTCAATGGATTTTACGCCTTCATTCACCAGAAATAACATCATAATTCCTGGTTTGACTTGAACATCCATCGTACTTCGTATAAAACAGGACAGCACTTCGCGGCAGGCCTTTATAAGGTACACAACAGTTAATTGCACAAGTTGGACAAAAATAATACAACTACACACCTCCTTTACATTTCTCATTTATACATGATGCGGTATAAAAAACAATGTTCAAGATCGTTCGTGTTCTAAAGTATAAGAAACTCGTGACTCAGTGAAAAAAGAGAAAAAAAAACTTAACAGAATGACACCGTTAGCTGATATAAATAATTGTTTATTTGGACATGATCAGTAAAAAAAAAAATATATATGAGATGTCCAAGAGGAAGCTTCAAACGTCCGCCATGCCCATGAGCCGTCTTCTCCTCGGTTCTAGATCTCCATGAACTGATCTAGTCCGATGATGACATCATTGGTCCTTTCAGCTAAAACAGAAAGAAAAGAAACACAATGTTGAGAAAGAGCTGGCAGGCACCTGGCCATCCATATCTTGAAGATTAAACTGTGATATTCTGAGATAAGGGCGTGTTTCAGCGCTGGAGATCTTATCACAAGGAGGCATACCTCGGACTTAAGGACAAAATATTAATGTCTACTATTGCCTATACCGACGCATAGGAATCTACCATCTGCCTGTGTGTTGATCGCTGCAAAAAAAAAAAAAGGAAGTCAAGAGGGCTAACTAGTTTATTTATACTGCTGTCAAGGACACGCATGCAAATACTGATATAAAAAAAAACTTTTTTTTTTCAATCTGTTTTATTTGAGGGTCGCTCAATTAGGCGGTCAGAAATGTTGACTCTAGCAAGCTTTCCCCTATGTTTTCAATCAAAAAGAGCAAAACATGTCTTTGGAAGTCTGCGCATACGCCTCCAAAGTTTATCTCCGCTCCTTTTGTGTATTGACGAAGGAAATGGACCTGGCCTGACAGACGAGGCCCCGGTTTATAAATACGTGTCATCCAGGCAGATAAATACGCTGAAGGTCGATATCCTTTTACTGAAAATGCAGCAAGTCTAAGCTAAACCTCGGCAACGTTTCTTTGATTGATGTTGCATATAAACGATGCATTTTAGTGAAAAGGAATCTCTACAAAGACAAATAGAGCATGCCATCATGATGGACATCCAGGGCTGACGGGGACAGAAATAGACTGGAGTGGAAACATACAGTCTGAAGAAGAACAACTTGTGTCATCAGACTGGGAGCCACCTTTTGACGGGCTCTAACACCTGATGGCAAGCCCGGAGCACGCAGGTGGTCTGGCACGTACGCACACAAACTCACACATACACGCTGAGCTCTGGTGCATAAGCAGAGAAATAATCTGTAATGAATTTTCCAGGCATTACCCCGAGCATGCTTTGCTTGTGCTCGAAGTTTATAAAGCACAACTGTTGAGACACTTTACGAGATGCCTATAGCTTCACTTCAGGGGGATGACGATGACGACGACGCATGCAGAGTCTGAACAAGTGTGTGGAAGTTGTCAGGTTGAAGTGTAAGGCTAATGGACGCCGACTGTAGGAGACCACCGTGGAAGATCTTGAGTGGAGTCTCCTGGCTTCTAATCACTCAGCAGCTAGTTAGATAGGCTTACTGGTGTGATAAGCCTGTGGTGCGTGTGTTAACGTCAGGGTCACAGGTGGCGAGTGAAAAAAAAAATAAAAAATACAATTCTACAGGCCACTGAGGCGAGAGAAATAAAGAGCGCCCTGTGTTGCTTACTTTGTTTGTACGTACCGACAGAGACGTGCGCAGCCGTTTGAAAAATGTATAGGATCGTCTTTGCACCAATAAGAGACACGGGTAGCGGTTTGCTACTTTCATGGGTTACTGTTAAAGGAATTATATGTTATGGAGGGCAGGCGAGTATTAAAGTAAACGATTTTTAAACAATAATAGGCTACATTGAGTCTGCTCTTGGTTCGCTTGTGGTCACTCGCTGCGCTTTAAGCAGTGTGCGTGTGTGTGTGTGTGTGTGTGTATGTGCCCATGCTTTGTGAAGTACAGGGGTGTAGCTTGTAATTTGGGATTTCTGGGAGCACTTCAATAAGCCCCTGTCTTTTAGGAGGTTATGGCTGACTAATCGGGTCCAGCTCACGAGTGACTAGGGGAAAGGAGAGCGTGGTGGGGGGTGGGAGAAATGTTGCAGTTTGGGTGTGTGTGCGCGATGGGTGGAAAAAAAAAAAGGAAAAAAAAAAAAAAGTGTGTGTGTTGCGCGGGGGGGTTGCTGAGGCAGCAACACCCTGTTGTTCAGTCAATTAGGCCAGGAAGCCTCCGGACATCTTAAGGCCGCCTTAGGCACAGTCATTGATGGAGAGGCTGGAGAGCGAGTACAGACCACCCGCAATACAACAGCCTGGAGCCACACACACACACACACAAACATGCACACACACACACACAAACCTCACAGTATGATCCACCACTGAAGGGATTAACAATATTAAAAAATAAAGCGCAATTGTTCACACAAGCTTAAGTTTTAATGCACTATTGAAACAGATTAACAGACAAGCCACACACACACACACACACAGAAAGAGAAAGAGACGGACACTGAAGCTGAAAAAGGCAGCACACAGAAACAAACACAAAGCCCTGACTTGATGTGTGTATGTGTGTGTGTGTGTGTGTGTGTGTGTGTACGCTCACCCTCCGGCTCGATGCGCTGGCTACTTCCCACCAGACAGTATTTAATGTCGGCACCTCGTCCGATGGTGGCGTTGTTACAGATCACGCTGCCTTGAATGTTACACCTAAGGATATCAACAGGACTTCATATCAGTTTGGGGCTTACACTTTGTTGCTTTACTCAAACACACACACACACACACACACACACACACACACACTAACACGCCCACACACTAAAGCCACTTCATGATTCATTGCTGCTGTAGTTTGTTTTGCACATGATTAATTGCCCAGCTATGCATATGTTAATGAGCTCAGCACTTATGTCATTACAACCTTATTACAACTCTATTACCCCACACAGCCACATGTTCACCCTACTGAGCTACATAACCACTGAGATAGGAAACGTATACATTATGTTCTCTATGATATATATATAATCCAAAAGACACATCTTTATAAATCTCCCTTCAGCTTCGCTCGTGTCCTCATTTCTAACATTCGACTCCGCGTGACCCACTCCGTCTCCGCCGATTCGTTTTCACATCTGTTCTATCTCTGCCAGATGTCATACGCTGCCTTCTGCACATCATGTCTGGAGATCAAGAGGGTCATGGCCAAACCATGTCTTCCTGGTTTGGGTTCCAAGTATTTTTCGAATGCAGTGGTGCAAATTATATCGATGTCAACTCAAATATTTCTTTTTTTTTTTTTTGGTAAAAAATTATAATGAAAGAAAATAAATAGTATTCACAGGGGGTATAATTATTATTATTATTATTATTATTATTATTATTTTTATGATTGTGTCTGACTTCTTCAGCTGGTCGTTTCATGATTACTGGTCAGTGCTTTAAAATATGCATGCCATGACACGTGTACACACACACACACACACACCACACAGCACTCTAAGCTGCTCCCTGTTTACACCACACAAAGAATAATATTTTCCTAGGCTCGCTTTGGCACCATAAAATTGTATTTGCACAGTTTGATGTTTGATTGAGCCAAGCCTGGCTTTCTTCTCTCACGCTCTCGGGTGCAGGAATAGATTTCAGAAACACACCAGTCTTCCACTTTCATGTCTTCGCACTAATTGCACAGCTGAGGGTCTTGTCCTTTGTGCGCCCGGAACGCTGCCGCCCTCCCCCTGCAGGGGAAACCCGATCCTGCCCTGCTTTCTGCCAGTTTATTTTATTCCCTGTACGCACCCATTAGCACGTGTATTAAAAACAACGGCGATGGCTGATGTGTGAGGCGGCACGCTGCGCTGTCGGTAGCCAAAATATATAAGCACGTGACCTGTGCTGCAGGTTCGAGGCGTGTTCGCTCGTCCAGTTTGTTTTTTTCTTTAGGAAGTGAACATCGGTGCTGCCCTGAGATTCTTCTTCAGGATGTTACACACTCCTGAGAATTAGCGCTTTTCACCTGATCGAAAAAGCTGTTGTTCCGCTGTTGTTCTTCTATTCTCTGGGTTAGGAACTCGACCCTGTGTTAGAGGGCTACGATCCTTCTCGTCTTAAATCGAACGCCAAAGGATGAGATCCAAAGGATCGAAGTTTTATATTCATGTAAAGTGCTATGAAGAGTGTATAACAGAAAAAATAATGAAAAAAAAATATATATATATAGTGCAAAAGTTTTAGGCACCATATTATATGCTGTACCAATTTTGTTTTACATGTTTATCATGTCTGCATAATTATGTACAAAATCATTCAGTATTTCCATATATGACTTATGGAAGAACTCGTATTCTCCAGCAACAACTGTTTTACTTATAGTACTGTGCAAAAGTCTTGGGTACATACAAAAATATGGCATAAGCAAAAGATTTCTACATAAAAGAAACTTCTATAAAGAGCAATAAAGAGTAATAAAATAAACAGTAAATATTTGGAGTGAAAACTTAAAATCAGTTTTATAAGTAAACAGCTGTTAGGTTTTACTGAGCTTGCTGGAGAATATGAGTTCGTCTGGTAACTGTCACACTCGTTCCTTTCTATTTCCATCTGAAAACCGGTCTGTCTTGTACTATATTTTTTTCCTTTACAGCCATGCATATATTCTCCTGTAATGTTATTTATCAATTAAATTTTTTTTTGTTATATATGGAAATACTGAATGATTTTGTACATAATTATGCAGACATGATAAACATAGATAACAAATTGGTACAGCATATAACATGGTGCCTAAGACTTTTGCACAGTACTGTATATATAAAAAAAAAAAGGGCGCGTGTGTGAGAGAGCGAGAGAGAGAGAGAGAGAGAGAGAGAGGAAGGGGGAGGTTTGGTAGTGATGAGAGATTACAAGGATTGGAGAATTAAACCGAGAGACCACCAAAGTAGCAGTGCTGAAATACCACTAATTACTGACACTGTGTTCCTCCTCACGGCGACCCCTCCCTCTCTCTCCTTTGCCCTCAACTCCTCTCATCCCTTGCTCCATAACCCCCCCACAAGCCCGAAACCCCCAGAGCTTTGTAAACAACCACTCCTCCATGCAAACAAAGAGACCAAAAATGCAAGTGCCTACTTTAACGTTGCTAATCCCCTCTTACATTTTTTTTTATCAATCTGAAAGAATTGCTATCTCTCTCTCTTTCTCTCTCTCTCTCTCTCTCATGTCTTTCACCCACTGCTTTCATGTAAAGCTTTAATACGGATGTAAGGGTCCCCGTGCTGGCACCAACCTCAACTGCTTAAGGAGAAAAATCGCACAGGGGAAGGAAAAAAAAAAAGAAAGAAAAGAAAAAAGAAAACCCTGCACAAGCTTTTTCCTTGGATTTGGACAAAAACGCACTTGTTTCACTTCCACTTTCTCGCAGAGCTCCATGTTATCTACTACGTTTTCAATGTCCTGAAAGCTCATCGTTTAACTAAATCAGCTTAAATCTGAACTGCTTTCACTAAAAGGAAATCTGCAATTCATTCGGTCCCTGGCGCGGGTCTTCAGCTGGCTCTATAGGACGTTTCGCAAGAACACGTCCTTTCGGCGTTTTTGTGTCGAGCAACCTGCGTGCCGATGCACTTGTCTCTCTGGCAATCATTACATCGACATTCATCACTTTTCTGGGTGCTCGACTGCATCGCGCGGCCTGTTCAGGGTCAGCGAGCACCTTCAACAGTTTGACAACAGAAGTTTCTGTTTTTTCTCAAACAATAAAAACGCAGCACACGAAGACTTTTCCTCCCTCCCCCCCATCTTCCTTCTTACTCAGAGCAGGACGGTCTGATCATGCTGAATGTTCTGTCCTCTGTCTCAACTTTCCAGAACCAGACTTGTGTCGAAATAGAACAACAGAAACGCTTTGTCTCTGGACAGTAATCACTTAATCCTAAAACTGTACTACACCGGCTTTTCCTTAACACGGCGCTTAATGAAGCAATGCCTTTAGCAGGTGTGATTATAAGCGGTACAGGGCATCAATTAGCGAGCAATTAAATAAGCAGAAAGAGAAAATAAATAAGCACTGTGGGACGATTTGTAAGAAACTGAACAGTCACTTAAAACGTAATGCAAAGCACTAACCCTTCTTCAATAGTGACGCCGTTCATGATGATCGAGTTCGTTATCTTGACTTTCTCCTTGACTGTGGTGGACGCGCCGATGGTTGAGCGCTTGATGGATGTTTTGTCTGCTATTTGGCTTGATGCGCCGATGATGCTGTCACCTCCGACCTTTAGAGAGATAGCACACCTCTTACTCCTGCTGCATATAACCTTCGAAATATTACAAAAATGTGCAGAGTCCTCTAAAGTAGACAGAGTAATCCACAACTCACCTTCATCTAGCTGAAGCATGAACCCGAGCCATATACTCATTTGTGCATTTACAGTACGAGGGTCAGTCAAAAATGATCCGCACTATACTGAATGTATTAATACTTCTGTTGGCTGCACTCTCTTATTAGCGCTTTCCGTAGAAGGGCTCTGTCTCAAGTCACTGCAGTGCAGGTGTGAATGTGTCACATCAGTTCATTTTAATTTGTAATGATTTGCATGAAAGAAGAATAGCGCGCAGTGATTAGTTTTTTTGTGTGTGGCCTGAGTGTGTATCTGGTGCTGAAACAACTCATGGAAGAGCATAAACAGGGGCGTTTAGAAATCTGCAAACAAAATTTGGAGCGATACTCTAAGGAAGATGAAAGTTTCTTACAGAGAATCATTACTGGCGATGAGACACGGATTCATCACTACTGAGAGTCTGGGAGTAGAGTACGGAACGGAAACATCCTCAATCGGCGAACAGGCAAAAGTTCAAAAGTTGACCACCAGCTGGAAAATTGATGCTTACAATTTTCTGGGATTTTTTAAAAAAACTATTCAGAAATCAACAGTGCTCGCTACAGTGAGATGCTTATTGAAGTGCTGAGGATTGTTGACAGAGTGCGAACCATTTTTGACTTATCTTCGTACTAGCGACTTTACCTGTACTGAAAACTAAGAGGAGTGGGATTGAGGTACTCACGAGACTTCTCTCAGAAACTACAGCGGACGGGTGAACTGGAGGCTCTTCAACCAGTTTGGGAGCCTGAGGAGGAAGAAAAAATAAAAAAAAATAAAAATCAGTAGAAAATCAAACAAGGCACACATTCAGATGATAAATATTTTGATTATCAGAAAGCACAGCTGTGTTTTCCTGGATATTTCAAAACAATCATTTTTTCCTTTCTATTTGTTAGGAGAGTACCGGACGGTCCACATGGTTACATGTAGCTTGGTCATGTGTCTGATGTTAAGTATTAAGTTATGACGTACACTAATAATAAACATGAAAGTATTCTACATGCAGTCAGGTCTACTACTAAAAAAACACTGCTGTGATAAACGTGTAATTGTAACACTCACTACGCGATTGGCCTCCACGTATGCGGCCAGCGTGTTGACACGGTAACACAAACCGTCCTCCATGACGTGTACGTAGCAGCGGAGCTTTCCGCCGTGGTACGCCTCGCTCATGTCGCCGCGATGATCGTTCCAGCAGGAGCGGTCACGTGCGAGCTCCAGGAGTCCGTCATCTTTCGAGGTGCTCAAGATCTCTGTTGATCAGCATGTGTGTGTTAGTGATTTCTTTTTTTTCTTTTAGGGTTCAGTCAGGACTAAAACTGCATTAAGTTATTAACCCATAGGGTCATGTTACATGACCAAGAAATCACCTTACTAAACACAAACTAAACAACTGTTAAAGCAATAAATAAAAAAATAAAATAAAAACAAAAACAAATAATGCTTTGAGGAAAAAACAGTAAATGACAAATGGATCAAATTTCAAGCGGGATCTTCTGTACACAGCGCACTGCAAGTCAATCTGACAAAATAAACTAGTATTTAGAGATTTCCATCTTACACAGAGCTACAGTTTTAGCTGAAGAGAAGGAGGTCTACATCAGGATGCAGCCATCACCATGCTTCAGCACGGAGTCACGTCTTCCTTGTGTGGTTAGCTGTCCTGTCTCGCTTTCTTTCGCAAGAAACATTATTTGAACTTTTAGAATTGTGCACACAAAGTCTGGACAATATTGTACTAAACGTCTTCTCAATATACACTACCTCCTTAAACACTTATGCAAACTGGTTGATTTTACCATGTGTATACATTTCCTTCTGTATATCTAATTAGTCTCTACTTTTGCACTTTTTTTGTGCCTGTTTTAGCTTTACTGCTGTTCTCGGTCTCATCTGTGTCACCGTGTTATTCAGTGCTGATGTAGAACTGCAGTTTCCCTTAGCATGTATAAAGATCGATCTTATCTTAAAAAGTAATATGAGGAAGTGACAAGAATTTGCTAAAGTGTCCTGCAGCACCTTTAATAGTATGATGCTATAATTCCCTTGGCGACCATGTGATGTCTTCATCATCTCACTTCTCAGATGTCATGTTCTTGGTGATGTTAGTGTGGTATCCCAATTTATCTACTAGTTAAACCATTCCATGGCGAATCAAATATTTTTAAAAAATAAATTCTCCTCTACCCCTGTCCTGATATTGACCCTCCAACAGTGTGATTCTGTACATGCTTTTAGCATTCTTTGCCAACTATGCCATCAACTAGTTGGATAAAATTAAGTAGCACTGATCTTTATTTGGGCTTAACCATGATCTGGAATATAAATCTTATTAAGCGACAGAAATTCACCTAGGGATGCGTTCGCATCTTTTTTCCTCGGGTTTTGTTCTGTACGCTTGTCGTCCGTCTGGATGTTTAAGACTTTAGCGAACTGCTTATGCACCAGATATGGCACGAGTTCCCCCCGCAGAGAAGAGATGGACCTGGGGCAAAAGAAATTCATCTTAGAATTCAGAAAGTTAGATACAGGTTAGATACATGCTGTACAGGATACAGCATTTTACAAGCTATATACACACTACCACCCAAATATTTTGGGATCACTTTTTAAATCCATGGGCGTTCCTGATTTTGATTTCTTTCCACATTGTAAAGCAATGCTAATGACATACAAAATATGCAAAAATCTACTTTGAATAGATGTTATTAAGATGTTTATGCTACTCATGGTCTGTAAAGTCTTCATAACGGCTCTAATCTGAGGCGTTGTTCGTTAATTGGTGATTCCTGAGGCTGGTAACTCTAATTGAACTTCTCCTCTGCAGCAGAGGTAAGTCTTGGTCTCTCTTTCCTGGGATGGTCTTTATAAGAGACAGTTTCATCATAGTGCTTAATGAGTTTTGCAAATAAACTCGACAATACTGTTCTTGCAAGAACTATTCCAGAAAGGCTGACCTCCTTGTCTTCAAATAACAACTAACACTTTTGTTGTTACATAATTACTTAATTCCATTCAATGTGTTATTTCATAGTTTTAAAATCTACATTGTTGTAAAATGTAGAAAAAAAAATCAATAAACAAAAACAAAGAAATCTGAAGTGATCCCAAACTTTTGAGTGGCACACAGACACAAACAACAATAATGTATACACACTTCAGGAAAAGAAAAACTTGTGTAAATATTTTAATACTAAATCTATTGCTACACAATATATATTGATGTATATGATAATATATAAATAATATAATAATATTAATATAATATACATCCTACTATTTTTCTTCTTTCTATATATATATATATATATATATATATATATATATGAAACAAATCAAATTGTTATTTCATGATTGCAGCGAGAAAGGTCTTAGATCTATATCCTGCTTTCACATTCATCATATCAATGCACTGCTTCAGGTCTGAATAGGGGACGACTATTTAAGGAATCTTTTCTTCATTCTTATAAAGGTTCAAACAAAAGCACAATGGGGGGACAGAAAAGGACTACTATGTCACCACAGTGTGGATTCTAGTTCATGGGCATCTCGCAGGTTTAAAGGGATCAGGATGAAGCACGGTTTGTAAAAAGCACCCTATGTAAGCCTGGGGCCAAGTTTCAGTGGGTCCCTAACCATCGCTCCTCCTCAGGCTCCCCACTCTAACCCTCTAACGCTTTGGTTCCTTTTTTTTTTTTCCTCCCGGCCAAGATTAGCATTTCCATCTGAATGCCGTGAGAGAAACAACAGTTACTCTGTCCATTTCGCTCCTTCGCTACTCTGTGCCTCAGCAGCCTCAAGAGTGAAAGAGAGTGAGAGAAATGGAAGAAGCAAAAGAGAGAGGGAAATGGTACCGAACAAAGCAAAAGAGAGGGAGGAAAGGCAGGCAACGAAATGTCAGCCTGGTTTAAGGAGAGAGAAAAGGAGAGCAGGAGGAACCAGGATGGATGATGAAGGAAGATTATTTGAAATGATATTTATATCAGGGGTGAATTACACCTTACAAGTGGCAGAAGTTTGGAAAAGACTTGCCAAGGTGAAGGGAGGGTCAAAGGAGAGGAAGAACATGAAGAAAAATGTTTCATTGTTTCTACATCCATTCAAACTGTGTAAAATAAAAATAATGTTCCTATCTCTTACTCTTTGTTAGATTCTAAGAGCTTACACTACATTAAACACTGCTCTCAGGTGTTGTAAATGTGCTTACCACCACCACTTTACAGGAACTATCAACTAGCCCAGGGACAGACAACACACACGCACAGCTCACGGGAGGAAGAAAGTGAGTCAATGCTTGTTTGAGAACGCTGTGAAATTAAGTTGTGCAGTCTAATAATATAGTCACGTTTTCACACGCATTCCTTCTTACTTACTTTGTAATAACCATTAAGAGAGACGGAGGAGTCGAGTAAACAAGCCAAAAGAGGCGTGAAAGGTCATAATTCATGGTGGGGGAAATTCCCCAGACTTACTTGTTGTCGACTAGAAAGTCAACCACGGATCTCTTAAAGCAGTACAGGTGGGCGTCCAGGAGGCCTGTCCTGATGTGCATCCTGGGATGTCTGAGAGAGAGAGACAGACAGACAGACAGACAGAGTGGGCGAGAAGAGAATGAGACTCAAGTGCAGAAAAACAAGTGTGCAAATAAACCATAAAGATCCAAATTTTTAACAAATCTGGGAGGCCATGTCGGTGTTAAAACGTCGCACTTGGGTCTCGTGCGGTAGACTTTAGCAGAAACATTTGGCTGGCACCGTCTCCCACCCAGCTTGGGTCGGATACAGTATAATTAGACTGCAGAACTTGTCTTTATGCTGCACATGGCCTTTCATTTTCCTTTCGCTTCCACTCTTAATTGGTCTCTTTGAGGTAGCGTATGAGGGGACAGGCTTAACAGGCCCCAAAAATAAAGGCAACAGAAGGGGAGGGGAATGGGGGGAACTGGGAGGTGACATAAAAGGAGTTGCATCTGTGTATTGTCCTGAACACTACACAAACTTCCCTCGATGCTTAAAACCTCAGCCCTGCACCAAGGCGCGTGTAAAGAGTCAGTCCAGGCTGACTTCATGCTGCTGCGTGCTCACGCAGACCCCCCAAACGTTTTAAAGCTTGCTGCTGAGATGACGACTTTCCTGGATGTTTAGAGGCCAAGACCAAGGGCGCAACAAAATGGCCGCCTGTAGGTTATGGTGCCTCGTAATGACGGCTGACTCAGATCAGAGGAAGATCGCAAATTACATCACAAGAAAGTCAGCTCATGAAGTTGCAGGTCAACTGTTGAAAAAGTTATGTTTTTTTAATTATGGTAATAAGATCATTATGAAGCTTATGAAGCAAGAATTAATTTAACGTAACTGCAAAGTCTTTAAATGAGAGGTGAAATCATGACTATTACTCACTGCTATTAAAATTTTTACAAGACTTGATTACAACTCCATGTAAGTATTTATTTTTTTTATTATTGTTGTTGCGGTACTGGTCTTCAGAGTGATCAGAGTTTCCCAAAAAGTTTATTTCTACAGCTAACAATTAAATCCAAATGGACTGCTGTTTGGCTTTCAAACACACAGGAGTAACACAATCTGCATTACACCACCATTTGCTTATTGAAAACCTCATAAAAAATAAAATTAACTTGGAATTCTTTTCCATCTTCCACAAGATACTAGAGCGTAGCTGTGGAAATTTGTCTGTATATAGCCATAAGAGAATTAGTGAGGTCAGGCGCTGATGTCGGGAGGTAAGGAGGACTGGGGTGCAGCTCTGCTGTTCATCCCAAAGGTGTTCACAGGGGTTGAGATCAGGGCCGATGTGAACCAAAACAACACGATCCCTGTTTCAAATCGAAGCTGAACAGCAAGTTCCAGTACTTATACCTGGACCTAACTTTAGTAACGGATTAAATAGTTAATGTAGGTGTATTTATTTATTAAACATTTAAACAAGTGTCAAATAATACACCTTGAATGCACCAGTTTAACATTTAATTATTTTTAAATGATGCTGAAATAATTTATAATAATTTATGAATACACTGCCGGTCCATAAACAGGAAACAAAGATAAATAAACTAATATTTTATTCAATAGCCAGTTTGTATAGGTTACGCAATGTTATGTTATGGGAATGAAATGAAGTCAGCTGATGACCTGAATGACCAGAATTAACAGAGTGGATCTGGGAGAACCACTGGGAGATCTGATGTCATCAGGAAACAAGATAGCTGTGATAGCTGACTTCACTTTACATACAGTACATACATCATGTAATCTTAATATATATCATATATATATGTATACATCATCGCTCTGGAATAGGGTCAATCAGGCTCATCAGACCACATGGCCTTTTTCCATTGCCCCAAAGTCGAACCTTTATGCTCTCTAGCAAACCAAAGGCTTTTACTATTATTATTATTATTATTATTATCATCATCATCTTTATTAACACGCTGTTTTCCTGTGGACACATGACTGTTTAGTCCCAGTCCTGTGAGTTCTCGATGCATTATCCATGTGGAAATGTTCTTACTTTACCATTATTCTATTAAATTTTACTGACCATGTTTCTTCCACGAGGGTAATGGTTCAGCATGGTTTCTTTCCCGGTTTAAATAATGCATTGTACAGTTCTTAATTTAATACCAATAATTTCAACAATCTTTTAATTTAAATCGTTTTAATTTTACCTTTCTAAAATTACACTTTTGTTTTTGGCATTACAATGGACTTCATTTTCTTTCATGAGACATGTCAGAGAACATGAAGGCTTAAAAAAATGATAATAATAATAATGTAACAATACTGTTACATTGGAACAAATAATTTGAGTTTTCATTATTTCTTACGAGAAAATTTAATTTGGTTTACGAGTGTTTTGGAATACAAGTCTGCTTCTGGAACGAATTCTGCTCGTAATCCAAGGTTTCACTGTATTTAAATTTGGACTCAAATGGCTTTCCATAGTTTGAGTAATTCCAGCCCAGAGCAAAAATTTCACCTGGACATATTGTGGTGACGACAAACTGTTAGATAGTGTTAAGTGATTTAATGATGCTCTTTATTCAAGTTGATATTGCGCAAGAAAACTGGACTTGAATCCAGATTCAGAACCACACACAACTGTTGAGAAAGTGCCAGGAAGTTATCAAACACGCCGTGTGGGAGCTCTTTAAATAATACAAACATGATTGGGAACTTGGCCAAGACCATGGGAATCTTTTCAATCTGGGAATTTGAAAAAACGAGAATCAGGAATCAGGTGAATGTGGATAGGTTTCTCTGACGCAACGTAAAATTATGTGTAAGAATGTGTGTGTGTGTGTCAATGTGTTACAGTGTGCCGCATCTTCCTCCTCTCAGAATGGCATGTATAAAGGGAGAGAGAGAGTGTACAAAAAGCATCTCCAAACTTATCATAACAACCAGCGTCACAAACACGGCTCTATGTATTCACTGCGAATTGGAAAAGACACGCGCACACATTAATCAGTGTGTGTGTGTACTTTGTCTAAGATGGAAGATACAGCACACTATGATAACACAGCATAGCTGAATTAGTTAGTAGGGAGGAGGCACTGTGAAAAGCAGTGATAAATGTGTGTGTATGTGTGTCCATGACCACATCTGGTCCCAGTGTGCACAGCTCCCACGCGTGCTAACTTGGTGTCATTTATGCAAGGTGGAGATTTCGCAGAGCCAGAGGAAGGAATTAAAAAAGGACAACCCTGATTTATGCCAAGCTTGCAGCGTGTGGCAAAGACGACGCAACACCTGGGGGCCGGTGCAGAGGCAACAAGGAAGAGAAGCGTAACAACAAGGGGAAATTAGTTAAGAGAAAAACAACAGGCAAGCAGGAGCGGTCAAACAGACTCATATGGAAAACCAGGTGCGATTTAGTATTTAGTAGATATCATTTGTACTAATAAAAACAGAAAAGGAACTTAAAAGTGTCTTGATATCCAATTATGCACATCCTCTGCCTATTCAGTCTGCATATTAACTATGCACTGAGTGTTTTCAAGGATCAGGCGCTGAATGTTCACAGGAACGATAGCAGTGGGCCCTGAGCCACATCTCAGCCGGGATCATCATTCACGGACATACGGCCAAGAACGGTTTTACGCTCTAATACATGACAAGAAATTTTATTTCAGTCGTGATGTTGTTCCATCACAAGTCCCAGTTTGACTCGAACAGCCTTCGTGTAAACAGAACACTTCATTACATCATCATTATTTAGAAAGTAAAACAACCTGATCGCCTTGTAACCTTTTACTGTTACTTAGTGTTAGATTAGAAAAAAAAAAAAAGAAAATGTCAATAAAAATAATTCTGGTACAAGCTGTAACACAAGAACTAGATGTGAAAACAGCTTAAACACAAAGGCCTGTGCTTCAAGCATAAATGCGTGTGTTATTGATAAAACATGGACGTTTCTAATATCTCAGAAGCTTTGAACGCCGGGCAAATACAGTGCGTTTGGTGGGAAGAGACAGTCTAAACCATTTAGGGGAACATGGACTCAGAACGACCCCTGGTGAAGTGGAAATCTAAATTACAGCACTGTGTTCTTCTAACAGTTTTACAGTAACTGATAGTGAGGAGTTTGGCGCGCTCCTGCTCTGGAGGTGTTTGTAATAGTTCAGGCCAGTGATTCATTCCTCTACAGCCCCTGCGTTTCCTCTCCGCTCTGTCCAGATGCGACACAAGTGGCAGGAAAAGCCCCGGAGCTGGCAGCTGACTCGCGCTAATGGCTTTAACGGCTTTCTGAAGTCTTGCTGGGCAGCTTGGTGGTGTGATGAGCTCACGAGCATCACCGAGCAGAGACAGCGCCCGCTGTCTGTGTCAACATACGAATCGTTTGGATCCACATGGTAGCGTGGTTAGAAAGAAGAACTTAAGAGGGACTGGTCTGAAGATCATTAAAAAAAAAAAATTGGCTCATGGAGGTTTCTCATACTAAAGAAAGAGAGAGAGAGAGCATAACCTTACTTCTCACCTGTCATCAATTTGCGGCGGGAAAAAAAGTTAGGGTGTAGACGAGAGGAATGTGTAAGACATTCTCGAACTGTAAAATCAATTCAGGGGTCAATTAACAGCACGTGTGGGAAAACGCGGCGCATTTTAGGCTCTCAGCACGTGCAAAGACCGCGCAAGCCTAAGTGTATAAGATGATAACTGCATAACCGATTAACATAGGTGTAGTTACATGTCACATATCCTGACAGCACTTTAGTCGGAGTGGTTTCTACTACTAAATTTGGCATGAGACACTCAGCATGGGATCGTTTCTCGACATACTGTATGGAGAGAAAAAAAAATACTCCGTCTGGGTTGGCAGGGACGGAGTGATGTATATACAGACAGCCTCAGACAGCGCTTGCACAAACACTACGTAAGCCAGTGTTTGACTCTCACAGACGTCTCTCAGACGTCTTCACTCACAACTTAAAAACAAAACAAAACAAAAAACCATGTTTTAGCATTGACACTGATTTTCACCTCTCGGTATTAATCAGTGCCAAATATGTTATAGTTACAGTAATTACACTTACAAAGAGAGTACTATAAAAGCGTAGGGTCACTCTGCACAAGACGCATGATTATTATTAACAGCCAACATCAGGAAATGAATTAAATCATCAATGAGACTTCAGCTGGGTTTTCCACTCACTCACTCACACACCCTACATTCCTCTTAATACACATGCTTTTTTTTTTTTTTTAAGGTCACTGACAGCCTTAATATGCACCTTCCACATAATATACAGTACTGTGCAAAAGTCTTAGGCACCATATTATATGCTGTACCAATTTTGTTATATATGTTTATCATGTCTGCATAATTATGTACAAAATCATTCAGTATTTCCATATATAATTTAAAAATGCATAAATAAATAGCATTACAGGAGAATATATGCATGGCCATAAGGATAAAATTATAGTATAAGGCAGATCAGTTTTTATATGGAAACAAAAAATCCTGGAATTTGCATAAAAATAGAAAGGAACGAGTGTGACAAAGTTACCAGAAGACCTCATATTCTCCAGCAAGCTCAGTAAAACCCAACAGCTGTTTTCTTATAAAACAGCACAAATCTGTGTCTAAAACTCCTGATTTTAAGCAATAAGTTTTCACTCCATTCACTGTTTATTTTATTACTCTTTGTTGTTCTTTATAGAAGTTTCTTTTATGCAGACATTTTTCAAAAGCATCTTTTGCTTATGCCATATTTTTCTATGTGCCCAAGACTTTTGCACAGTACTCTAAGTAAAACATCTGTTAGGTTTTACTGAGCTTGCTGGAAAATATGAGTTCTTCTGGTAACTTTGTCACACTCGCTCCTTTCTATTTTTATGCAAATTCCAGTAGTTTTTTTTTTATGCAGACATAATAAACATTGACAACAAAATTGGTACAGCTGACAATATGGTGCCTAAAACTTTTGCTGTACAACTGCACTGCTTTCGATTGTGTGTGAGAAATAAAATTTGCATTTGATGCACAATCAAACATGCTAGAGGTGTTGGTGCAAAATGAACTACATGATGCAAAATGAACTACATTGTTGTCTTATTTTAAGTAAATATACATTCGCTTTCATTAATACACTCTGGATGAGTGCAAATGCAGTCTTTAGGGAGGATTCGTCTTCTGGAGTGTCTGTTAAAGCAGAGGAACCATAATAACCATCGGGTACGTTCACATTCCTATTTTTTTCGAATTTGCATGTCATGATGGCTCACATTTAAACCTATAAGTTATTTCTATCTGACTCTAATGTGGACGTATCTGGCACGTCGATACTTCTTCGCTCACATTATCTCAGTTTAAACGTCATATGTGTGTGTGCGACCACTAGTTCATTTCAAACACCGTCATGTGGCTTGAACAAAATTACTGTATGCTTGGAATTTTGCACTGGAGGACGGAAAGCAGTCAGTCGGCGGTATGCGTTAAGGTCCAGAAGAAGGAAGAAAGCCAGACGTCTCGCTTTAGCAGTTATTGCTAGCACTGCTGTAAAATACCCGCGCTAACAATGACGTCAGTGCGCTATGCATGCGTAGAGGAAATACGCAAGATGCCTGTTCTCATTCAAGTCACAGGACGGCGTATTTGATTTGTAAAGTGACTCAGATTTGTGCGTTTAGACAATCCTAAATTTTTTTTACATTGAATATAAATAATAAATCAGATCCGTGTCACATTAGGGTAAAAACAAACAATAAAAAGAAGTGAATTACGAGTTACAACAGGCTGGTAATGTGGAAATAACCTTTTTCACTAAGAAATCTGTCTACAAGGGTTATAGTAAGGCCCCCTTAATACTGCGTTTTGTACTTCACACAATTTGGCTCTAAGACACCTTGTCTTTCCGCTCACAGCCTACCAAATTCACTCCTATGTCTTCGTTACTGACACCGCGCTAACTTCAAGTCCTACCTGGTGACATAACCGACCATAGACAAAGCTGAATTCTTGTAAACACAGAATGTGGAACTTGTCCGCAAAGAACGAGCGCAGCGATGTCTTCTGCACTCTCAAACACTTTAGTATATTTAATGTAATAAGAAAAAAAATTAAAATAAGCCCTGGCCCTCAGCTGATTTACAAGTTCCTTGCTCTGAACGCACTGTAGCTTTTGCACTAATTACTGTAAGTGCAGTGTGTTCCTCTGATCTATTTACTCTATAAAGAAATCTGAGACACACATCACACTTCTTAAATCGTCCGCTCACCTTTCTGTGATGCGAGGTTCCCTCTTTTGAGACGGATTTTGTCTCGGCCCCCGTTTTCACCTGGTTTAAAGGCGAGTCAAAACTGACCCCAGATTCCGTCTCCGTTCCTTTCATTATAGAAAGCTGAAGCGCAATGACGACGTGATCATCCTGCCTTTAACCTGCTGTGTGAATGGGGCTTAAGAGTGGATTATTTACAAGCACCAAGCACAGGTGTTAACTACGCCCTGTGCCAGTTAGTAAGACCCTTAGCATCACATGGAGACCACTAACTGCCCCATATGGTCTACTTAAAGACAGATGTGATGAATAATGACCGCTTAGAGAACATAAAGACGGTTTTGGACAGCATTTAGCCAAACTTTCATGAACGTTATGGCTTGTGACTGCAATTATTTAAATAGTTTTAGGACTGTACAATTTTGTTTCCATCAGTGAACAGTGGGTAACCTCAACGAAGCCCTGTGCCAGTTTGTTAGACCATGAAGCAGACATCATGTGAGCTCAAGTACATTTCCTGTTTTACTTTTGCACTTTGGACCAGAGAGTACAGCGTTATAGAGGGGATTTAGGTACGGTTGCGCTGTCTGGTTTCAACCAAATGCAAACGAGGATGAGTTCCCTTTGGAGTCTGGTTCCTCTCAAGGTTTCTTCCGCATGTCATCTCAGGGAGTTTTTCCCTTTCCACTGACACCTCTGGTTTGCACATTAGGGACACATGGACAGTGTTATAAAAGTATTATTATTATTATTATTATTATTTACACTTATTAAATTTACTTTCAGATTTCTGCAAAGCTGCTTTTTATTTTCGTCAATAGTTAAAGGGCTGTACAAATAAAATTGGACTTAGTTACTCCTCCAAGCCAAAGAAACAGTTTCTCCAAAAAGACAGTACTTTTCATTACAACTTTCCATTTTACCTTGATATTGATAGTAAAGTCCAATTCGGAGTGAACTAATTCTACACAAGAAGATGTGGTAATGCGTTTATTACCTTCCAGTATTTCTTTAGGGGTTTATTCGAGTCTAAATCCATCATGTCACTTCTTTCTTTCTTTTTTAAAGGACCTTAACTTTTCCAACATCTGGAAAGATTATGCTGTATTTTACCTTCTATTAAATGACTAGTAGAAATAACCCCCAAGTAATATACAGCCTGCAGTGTTCAAACTGACATGTTAGTAAAGATTCCATGGGGAAAAGTGGTCCAGCACTTTCTTTTTAGTGTAAAGACACTCCAAGAAGCACTCGCATGTTTTTTTTTTTTTTGGCTCAGGCTGAAATTAAATTGAAACCTTAACTTAATACTAATAAAATGTAAACGACATTTAAAAGGACATGTCTGAGAAGTGACAAATTCAAAAGTCATACGACCTACTTCCCCCCCCCCCCCCCCCCCCCCCCCCCCCCCCCGAGCACTTTGCCTGCCACATGCTTTAGAACGAGCGCTTATAAAAATGATTGTTTAAAATGCGGTTTATGTAGCATGCA
Source organism: Clarias gariepinus (assembly GCF_024256425.1). Taxonomy (NCBI): domain Eukaryota; kingdom Metazoa; phylum Chordata; class Actinopteri; order Siluriformes; family Clariidae; genus Clarias; species Clarias gariepinus. The sequence goes on from NC_071100.1 coordinate 40,903,004, forward strand.
TGTTTTTTTTTCTCTTTAGTATGACAGCTGTGTCTTCTCACATCTTAATTTATTTATGAGAAGATCTGGTATCGTTGGTGTCCACAATTCTCAGCCCATCCTATTAAAAGTGAATAACTGACTTATAACAAATAACTACTAAGTTTTTTTTCCTTCCTTAAAGCCATGTGAGCCATGAAATTGATTATTTTGGTCAAAACATGCAACTATTTCTTCAATAACGCCTTTTATAACATGCAATAAGATATTTTGTGCATACGATGTGATGGAGGGAAGAAAAAAAATCAACGCTCTTGTGCTTTAATTTAAAGCTCAGCACAAACACCAGTGTGGAAAACTATGTGACTTATTACCAGCTGATGACAAAGCTACAAAGCCTGGCTTTTTCTCTTGGCGAGTCGTCAAGCTCATCAAATGGCACTTGGGTTTATCATGTAGTGCACCAAGGAATCTGTTAATACAGGAGAGCTGATAATCAGATTATCTCAATTCATGGCTAAGCTGGATCACACAACGTACAACTATTTATTAAACGTAAGGAACCTTCACTGTACTACGCATACAATCTCTAATGCGAGAGAGAGTGAGAGAGAGAGAGAGAGAGAACAGTATCCATTCTGTGAGTTTCCATCCCAAAACCTCGAAGCAGAATAGCTTGCCCAAAACCCAAGAAAGCGCTTTGTAAATCAAATATTCACATGTTCATTAGATGAGTAGGCTTTCCTTTTTAGAAAAGTCCAAATCGTCAGCGCTCCTTCAAACCCACAGACGGAACGCTTGCTCAAAGAAAAGAGAGAAGAAAAGGAGAGAAAGACTTTAGAGTGGGCCAAGGAGGGAGGGACAGTGGAAAAGTGGGGCCCGATGAGGCCCGCTTAACAGGCAGCTCTTGTGAAGGGCCAGCAGCCGAGGAGGCCTCTTGTTTTTATTAGCCGTCCCACACAAACACAGGGTCAGAGTCCTGCGAGGACCAGTTTTGTTCTGCACCCCCACCTCAAACTACAGCTCCTGTGCAAGAAGAAAAAAAAAGCTGATCCGCTTTGACTGCTTATCGGCGTTCCCGGTACTGTAGGTGGTATAATTCTCACCACACTCATCAGCAGAGCTTTTAGCACGACTGAAAAGCAACAGGCGACACTCTCCCCTGCTGGTGAAACCGGCATGGAAACGCTCACGCTGCCAACCTGCGCTCAGCTGGAGGATTTAGTACAGCATGCAGGACGACAATAAGAGATCAGCCAGGCCAAAGGAAGCGCACATGTTCGTATTTTGCCCCAAATCATGTCCAAAGAACAATTCAGGGCTGCTGAGCATGTTGTCAAACATGTGCTTTGCATGGTTTATGTGCTTTTCTAAAACAAAAAAGAAACCAAGATAGCACAAATAGAAATGTCAAAATGAACAAAAAATCATTTACACAAAAAATAAAAAGAAAACAGGATGTTACAGGAAAGTATTGAACAACAGGGTTGTACAGATGGACACGAAGAGGACAAAAATACAAAGAACTGACTGACACTGGAGACTCCTTTCAAATGCTTTTTTTAAAATCAACACTTCATAAAGAAATTCAACCATGTCAATACTAATTAGACACAATTTTATTCAGTGCATGTTTATTCTGTATACAAATCCAAGTGTCAATTGTTACTATGGAAACTAAAATGTTTTACGGTGAGTGCACTGATAGAAACATGATAAAATTTAAAACTCAGAGCTGTGCGGTTTAAATGTATTAATAAAGACACATCACACATTTGAATCATTTGTAATTCCAGTGATTCCAGTATTATGAAACGTCCACAAGACGTGTTCCCACTTTCCTGAAATTTCAGCGGATCCCTAATACAAATCCGTGGCCCTGAAGTGATCTGACGTTATCATCTATAGCGTACCTACAAAGTTCTAAGGCAGAGTTAGGGTGAAATGTAAAGACACAGACAAGTCAGTGATTTAGGTCAGTGATATTCCGTTTTAATTAGGGTTGGGCATTGTTTTTTTTTTTTTGATATCGGTGCTAAATCGATACTTTTAAAACGGTTCTGGTGCCAAAAGGGTGCCTAAACCGATACTTTACAAAAGCCACAAAATGATGGTGGATGACTCAAGAATAGATTTTTATTAAACAAAAAATGTAATGCTTAAAATGTAACAATATATTAAAAGTACTGTTGTAGTACTACTAGTACTAGCTGGAAAGCCATAACTATAAGCAGAATCCATGTTACATTAGTATTTTACAAATCGTTTGACCATTTGTTAGCATGAATGCAAGATTCGCATCCTGCAATTAACATTACATTAGCCCACTACTAACCTGCGGAAAGGCTGCTGTCGTCATTATAATCGGTGGACTCATTTTTGCTACTGTTGGTATGACTGAGGCTGGGGTCATCCACACCGATAGTGCCAGCTGTTGTCCACAAGCTGTCAAAAATGGTGCATCCTCCGCTTTTATGTTTATTCCGTATGCCCTCAAATGTTTCATTAGATTTGACGTGTTTCCCTCTTTACACACAACTGCTGTAAAATATTTGCTGCACGTTGCGGTGTTGGAATCCCTTCTTGTGAAATATAGCCACACTTTTGACTGTTTAGTTTTAGGCATTTTAACGAATTAAGCAAGCTAAGATAGCGGTAGACCTCCTGCTGCCGTCAGATCAAGTGTAACGTTAGCTGCTGCATTCACGCGCATCTCGGATGGTCTCTAATTTCCTGATGATTTGTACTTTTAATTTTTTTATTTACTCTAACAACCTTTTAATCTACAAAAATATATGAATTGCTGTGAAAGAGGTGCTACTATAGGGACAGGTATCGTCCATGAACGTTTTATCCCGACCCTGATGGTTTTCTAATAAATGAAAATAATTAATATACCGGTAATCTAGCGTATTTACTACCGAGTTGGTCATAACTATACACGTCAATCAACGCCACAGTTTAACGTGTACAGACAGAGTGTGTGGAAGAAACAGAAACGATGGTAATGCACCTTCAAGCGACTTTAAAAAAAATAAACTATGAAAACTAAACCTTCAAAAATGAATGGACCGTGGCACTAACAAAAAGCAGTAATGTGAAGCCACTATGAGATACAGTCACTATGAAATAAAACACGGGCCGTTCGGGCAAACACATCCGCAGCAGTCTGAGGTGAGGGCGTGTAAAACACTCGAACTGAGAGCTGACAGAGCAACAGCAGAGTCCTTTCGAATTTCATTTACAACACAGCAGCGTGAACATAAAGATTCATGTTCTAAAGACTGATTAAAGATTGTTGTTGCGGCCATATAAGTTGTTTAACATAGTTACTAAAAATTTACAAAAACTATTATTGAAATGCTTTGGAAATTTAAAACTTCCTTTCTTTTTTATAGACTTGCCAATGACAACGACTGCGAATATAGAGACCCGGGCCTGTATTCACAAAGCTTCTTAGGCCTAAAAGTTGCTCTTAGTGACGAAATTCTAGAATTATGTCATTTTCTTCAAATTTCCCCTTAAATTTAGGACTAAATCTTAGTAAAGATAAAAATGATTCAAGAAACATCTTAGCCCTAAAAACAGCTCCTAAGGTAAAGATTGTTAAGAGTAGAGAGGAGGACTTTTAAGAGGTTTAAGAGTCTCTATAGCAGAGGACAAAATGGCGAAAAGAAGAAATATTCTCCAAACACTAAACGTAAAGCTGAAAGTAAACACTGTTCTGTCCAATTTGGTTTTCTTATTCTTTTACTTTCTTCCATCTCTTTTGGATTGTTGACTACATACCATCCAAAAGTGCAACGTAAATAGACTGTCCTATAAATACTGTGATAAAATCAGCAGTGTAAATAAATATAAGTACTTAAATATGGTAACTACTGTGTGGAAATTGGTTACTTCAAAAATAGATACATTTTTAACATCTGGTTCTAATTAGCTTTAAGATATTTAGCCTATAACAGAAACATTGCATAAAGTAGCCTGTAGTCATGATTATACAATTTATTCATATACAAACATTATGATTTCACTCTCTATTCTATTATCATATAATCTATTTTCACAAAGAACACATTTAAAGACCTTTACAGATTTTTTATCAACCAATCACATTGGTGCGTCATCCCTAGCAACGGGGTCAACCACACCTCCTCACTAAGATTTTGCACTTTCCTTACTCAGAGTTGCTCTGAGAAGTTTTCTAAATCACTTTTAGTCTAGGACTCCCAGCTAGGACTTTTTAAGCTACGATAGGAGCTCTCTGAGAAAATCCTAACATGTGTGATGCTTACATGAGGGGGGAAAAAAACAACAAGTACTGAAAACACCACCGGTACAAAACGTACTTGCGCATGATGGCCTTCCTGATGACGAGCCCTTCGTCCAGGTCCGCTTCGTTAGCCATGAAGAGGAGCCGCTTCCCCGTATCATCCACTCCCACAAAGTCCCGCTGCTCTCCTGATGCAACACAACACCACACGCTTGCTCAGTATACATCACGCAGTGTTGTGTTGTTTTTCATATGTTTCTTTTTTCATGTAATCACAGTGTAACAGTGCAACATTGTTCAGCATCTACATGACACAAGATTTGTGATCGGACCAGCTCCCTGCACACGGCGTACTTTTCAGTAAGGTGGTGAAAATATCAAATAGTTTTGAGTTAAACACTAGGTGATGTTTGCTGACAGACTACAGGAACATGGAATCTGCTTCTTAATCAGTTCTTTCTGTGAAAGTTGGTGAGTTCTGACTGCGTTTGTGCGTGTCAAAATAATTGTAAAAGTCTGGATTAAGAAAAGTTCATCCAACTGCAGAATAACAAAGTATGAAAATCCCAAAGTTTAAATGACTGTGTAAAACAAATTCTTTCACAGCGCAGTCTTCTCCAAACCTCCCATCGTCTAATCCGAATATATCCAAAAGGGAGGAGACGATAAAGGGAAAAAACGATTATTACTAAAAAAATTATTATTTTTAAATAACACCCGACTCCTTCCCACAAAAAAAAAAAAAAAAACACTAGCTACATTTAGCTTGTACAGCACAGCACGAGGAACAGTACCTGCTTTATTTTTTCCTTTCTGCCCCGGGACGGTCTCTGTGAATTCATGCACTTTGCTCATAAGCATGGAAAGCGTGGCATTGTGGGCTCGGAAAAGATCCACCACCTCATGCAGCGCCACGTCCGTGATCAGGTCACAGCTCACCACCAGGATGTCCGTCTGAAAGCAAACAGCAGCAACGTGTGAGTGTGTTGTAGAAGACTGTAAAGGCTGCTCAGCTCCAGTCGGGTTAAAAACAATCCTGGATTAAACACAACAGGTATACAGGTAGAGGGGAAAAAAACTGTCATTTGGTCTTCCTGGTTAATAAATGTGATGAAATACTTCTTTCTGATCTATTAATTATAGATTATATCTGATTAATTAATAATCTTTAATTATCGACCTCAGCGAGTGTAAGTGATGGAAAAAACTTCCAAAGAAATGGAGCAGGGAACACATACCACCTCAATATAAATGGAAAATCTATACACACCAAGCTTTACTATCTGTATCACTTTGACGTCAAACTACTGGATCAAACGAGAATAATCATCGTATCCTGGTCCATTTCTACCAGTGACAAGTGGTGTGTGTTAAACGTGTTACCTGATATAAGCCCAATCTTAGTGAAGCTAACTTGTAGTACAGACGACCCAAGCTTCGGTTGTACAAATTCGTCCACAAATTTACAATAACTATTATTGAAATGCTTTGGAAATTTTTTATTTCCTTTTTTTATATAGACTTGCCAATGACAATGACTGCATATAAAGAGATCTGGACCCGTATTCGCAAAGCTTCTTAAGCCTAAAAGTTGCTCCTAGTGCCGAAATTCTAAGAAACTTTTTAGAATTATGACATTTACTTAAATTTTCCCCTCAAGTTTAGGACTGAATTGTAGTAAAAATGAAAATTATTTACGGAACATCTTAAGGCTTAAACAGATTAAAGTAGGTAAAGATTGTTAGGAGTAGAGAGGCTTAAGAGTTTCTATAGCAGAGAACAAAATCGTGGAAACCGCAAATATCCTCCGTGATTTTTTATAGCTTTTTTGCAGCAATATATAATTTTCCATGCTTTTTAACGCTAAGCTATAAAGAACAATATAATTTACTCCTTTGGTAACATAAATATTAACACAAATTCTGCTAAATTTCCATATAAAATATAATACTGTATACATTTTTAAGTACTGTAGACAGAACCCAAAACAACCGTCGAGGAAAACACGGCTTGGGATGGTGAATTATTACCGTATTTACTCGACTTATAACAAAAAAAACAAACAAAAAAAAAAAACTTGCATGAATTACAGTACATACAGTATAGGGGTCACATCCACACTGTATTTTACATTCTAGACACAGCAGTACAGTATAAAGGTTTACATTTACATTCTTTTGTTTTTTTAAGGTTAATGTATTAAGCGAATTTTGAAATGAAATTAAAGTATCTAGGGTCTAAACAATAAAAATAGGCATTTCTAGACAGTTTTTTGACCACGGCCAAAATCCTGTTTTTTTTTCCCCCACAATTTGCGGATGCATTAGTAAAGTAACACCCCCGCCAATCTGGATGATGTATGAAAACTGTTGGACAGTGGAGAAAGAGCGCAGCGCTTTTTTTCCCCCCTGAATGCATACATGCAGATCAGAGACAATGTCTGTTCAGTGTAGGTCCGCAGTGCTATTAAGAACTCCGAGACTTTTTATTTCATACAGTTTACATTATGATGCTCCTTGAGCCTGTTGAGCAGGTCGGTGTGCACGTCCGCGTGCTTTCACGCCAGTTCTGATGCTTCGTGAAGACTGCTCTCTGTATGAAAAGCCCCCCCCCTGTATTTCTCTTGACGACAGGTCACAACAAAAGACGGGTTTATAACGTTACAGCGCGGATGATATGGGAGTTAGGGGGGGGTTGGTCGAGCTGCCTCCATAAACACTTTGCTCTGGCCTAGCCTTCATCTGTGCGTGCATATTTGTATATGTGTGTGAGCGAGCGCAGGCACGCAGGGGAACCCGGCGATAAATCCTGCTCGCCTTTGCCATTGTTTCTGTTTAAGTTGTCTGGTTCCCATCTGGTCTGCCCATCTCGAGCCTGTGGATAAATAAACGGGGGAGCGCGAGCGGCGAAAAAAAGGGCCTATGAGCGAGCGCACGGCTCTGTGAGAGCTGCATGCCTCATTGGGGAGGCCCTGCCGTAACGCTCCAGCTCCGGATTTCTCCCTCCTCTCTTTCTCCCTCTGGGCAAACCGCCGACCTCGGGACACATGCTCAACAGATAAAGACGGACAGAAGCCTGACTATCCAGAGGGAGCTCGAGCTTGCTACGAAACAGCTACGGCGCGTCTGATACGACGTCTTTAGCCACACGTCGGGGTCATTGCCGTGAGGAACCTCAAAAACAAGCAAATAAAAAAAAAAGAAAAAGAAAAAAAACTAATTTTTCAGGCACCATTTATAATTCTTGCATAATAACTGAGTTATTATGAGTAATTCTGAAGTAATAAAAACCTGGATCCTTGAGTATTTAAAATAAATTTGAAAAAATGAAAAGTATACGCTGTCCATCTAAGCAGAGTCCCTTGAAGTAAACAGCTTGTGTGTGTTTGTGTGTGCATCATAAAGTGGCGAAAAACCGAATCCTATAACTGATTACTGTCGCATGTCCGGCAACACGATCCAGAACCTCCATACGGTTATGATAAAATCAACAATCAAACATCGGTCATTTCTGTGGAAACCAGTACGAGCCTCTTGAAAGACAAAAAGAGACGCTGATGAGATGTTTATAGCAGCGATAACGCAAGTGATAACAGAACCTGAACAGATTAAATGTAACTATAGAGAGAGCGAGATAGAAGGAACGATGAATTTTTTTATCTGAAAAAAAAAAAAAAAACGTGGTATGAACTCTGGCCTGTAACAGCACGCTCCTTCACTCTTTACATAATCAGTCATATTGTTCATTTGTGCCTAGGGCCTCCGTATTTCAAACTTGGAACAGTTCTGCTACTGTGTGTGTGTGTGTGTGTCCATGTGTGTGTCCAATGCTCTGCACATGTGTGTTTATACATTACATATTATAACAAACTGTATCCAAGCTGATTCGAACCACTGCTTGGGGGTGTTCATGAAATAACTTCTGCACACTTTAAAAAAAAAAAAACAACAACAACATACGCAATTTCTTATTAGAATTAGCAAAGACAAAGACGGTAAAAAAAATTAATAAATAAATAAAAAATGTCCCAACAGGTCAATGGGGACAGCACCCGAGGAGCATGAGGTAAAGGAAGAAATAAAACTACGAGTCAAAACTAATTTATTCCAGTATAAAATGTATACGTTTATGGCTTTGAGTAAAAAATTTATTTATGCAACAATTTCAATATGCTGAAAGACATAATGTGCAGGAAAAAAAAAAACCTGCGCATGACGAATGACACGCGATCCTGCCTGTAGACAGGAGCACACATGTGCGCTAGAAAGGCCACGAATATGCAACAAATGTGAATCCACTCAATCAATGTCATGAAAGAAATGACCACTCGTCGTGGCTTCGTATCTCCGGGACGCGACAACTGCCGGATGCCTGAGTGGCGCCCGTGTCCCCTCGCTCTGCAGGAGGGAACGGGTGGACACGCAGGGGTGAATCGTCCTTCGGAGTACCGTGCCTTGGTCATGGGGACACAAGGCAGCAGGAATCAGAGACTGGAACTATTCATACTCGGGACACCGCTGTGAGACTCGGAACATGTCTCTGAGAGACAGAGAGGGGGGGGGGGGAGAGGAAAGGGGGATGGGGAGAGGAGTGGAGAGGAAAGAGGGGGTAGGAGGTCAGGCCACCCACACACTGCTGTAGTTCTGCCTGACTAAACCCCCCCTCCAGGGCACTGCCAGGTGAGACCACCCAGAAGGAGAGGAGAGAGAGAGAGGAAAAGGGTGGAGACTGAGAGGCGTAAGACAAGTGAAAGAGGCGGCGAGTAAAAAGGAGACAAAACCAACTTTGGGAAAAAGTACTTTTTTTTTTATTACAGTACGTCTTTGAGTGGAAATGATCTGATTAATGATCAGAAGGGAAATTATTCAAAAAGAAGGAATGACAGCAGACATGAGAGATTATTACAATTATTATTATTATTTAAAGCACATAACGATTATCTGATGTCCGATGTCATAAGACAAATATAACTTCAAATATTTTTTTTTTAAAACACTTTAAAGCAAAGAACTGAAATGTTTCCCTTTCAATATGAAACTGTCAATCTGAGAATTTACCCTCGTTGCCAGATTGAGACAATTTTGCAGTCATTTGAAAATGTATAACCTTGTGGCTGGAAAAATGTGCCTTGATTGGGTAATAAATAAATAAATAAATAAATAAATAAATAACCTCGGGTAATTTCAGTGTAAAAGTAATGAAACTTCTGTAATTCAGTTACAGTACAGAGATCGAATACTGTAAAAGTATAGGGGTTTTGGGTCAGTGTAAATTTTTAACAATCGTCTAACTGCTCTAAAATGTTCTATTAGTTATTTATTATTATTTATCAAAACATACATTTGGCTTGGGATTAAAGGCTCCATCCATGTGCCACTGGGGCGACAATTAATTTCCACCTCTGGTGAGATATCCGTCATTTCAGTAGGAGTTTCTTATAGGGCCGGGTTGTGAGCTCGACAACCGATTGTATCTGAGCAGTTTAAGGTGAGGGATCTGGCTCAAGGGTGCAATACTGTCAGCTCTGTGATGCTGAGGTTTAACACCTTAAATACTGAGCTACCCCTGGCCCATAAAACATACACAAATGCTATGTAAAAGTTAAACCAATACGAGAAAAAAATCTAGAAAAAAAGGCCAGATAAACGGGCAGGAAAACGTGTGAGGAAAAGTGTAACGAACATATTTATTTAAAATATAATCCTGAGCAGCACGCCAGTCAGCATAATGTACGTTTCGATCCCGAGGAAGAGAGAAACTAGACACGCTCACGTTTGTATTTTGTTAGAAACGAGCTAGGCGGCTGTTTGAGATTTAATAAACGTACATATCTGTGTGTGGATTCATTTAAAGACAATAGAATGATACAGTAAAATAATATTCATATAATAAAATTTTACTTTGTTTATTTCTGATGCTGTTCTTAGAATGTCAAGACGTCACTCCATGAACAGGGAAGGTACTCAGATTTGTGAATCATGGCATTTCATGTTACAAATAAAACTAAATAAATAAATAATTGAGAAAGCTGTCCAGAAATAATAGTAATACAATCTATGGGAAATCAGGGGCATCGGTGGTTTCTCATGGTTTTTTGCCAATGATCTATGGCAAAATGTGGAAATAATATATATATATATATTTTTAAGATCTCCTATTTTTTTTTATAAATGTATCTGCACAATTTGCTACAGATGGTGATGTTAATGTTTTTTCCAATAAATAAAAATATGTTAAATAAATTGTACAGTTTTTAAACTTCACAATGTACAGTATATTAGGTTGCCCTAGAAATGGAAATCGTAATGGAAAATTGGTCATGAAGTTAAGAATAACATTATTATTTAACACTATTATTTGATCGAACAAAAATTTTATTTGTGAGCATGTTTAACCGAATGAGAGTTTCGACCTATGACCTGGAAAAAGATGCCTTAATACTGAATATAACACCATACAAAACAGCGTACAAACATTTACTGCCCTAATGGGCACTCAGCACGCCAAATATTAATGTTTGGCAAACTGATACCAGCACCGTCTTATCTATACGCTTAACAGCACTCGTTTAGAGACTTATTAGTTATCCGAGGACGAGCCGTTTAAATCGCTCCAGAAAGATTTAGGTTTCCTGATTTGAACTGCGATTCTGTTTTGTTTAGTCTGTTTCAATTCTACTGATTAAACTGTAATAAAACAAAAGAAACTCCAGGTGTTCACAAGCCATGTTCCAACATCAACAGTATTAGTATTGGAATTAGTCTGACTGATAGATAAACCCTGTGATCGCTTAAAGACTGCGTAATGTTCTGATCGCACGCTTTCTCCATCTTTTAGATATTCTCGGCTTGGAATTTCTTGAAATAAAAGATCATGAGAAAAATCTAGTCTACTGTACAACTAGGAACATTAATAAGGACACCACCTTTAAACCTGGTAATGGATGTACAGTACACGACTTTTAAAGTCAGTCAGCTTCATTAACACACGTTATACAGTACATCGACGGCAGCGCCAGAACGTCTTAATGTTTCGTCTTGCGGTTGTCTACAGGCATTGTGTATACGATGTGAACCTCTAGCCCCATTCCTGACAAGACCTGGCAGAATTCTGCACAAGACAAGATTATTCCGTTTCTCCCTAAACATTGACTTAAGGCGTCACTATGAACCCAAACACTGGATAATGAAAGAACGACGACATTGTCGAATTCCACCGCTACATGCGTGTTATTTGCTAAAGGAGGACGAGAACGCCGACGTATTGTCCGCACAATGAGTAGGGATTTCAAACCCCTGCTGCCAGCTGCCGTCTCTCAACACTCGGCGGACTGTTCGTGCAGTGGACGCCTCTGCCACTCAATGCATTTAATCTCTCGTTTTTCTCCTTGGGATTAGCAATAAACGCATCTGCGCGGGCTAGCGTGCTAGAGCAGGCCCTTCTCAGGAACGTTCCCTTTTTCAGTGCATCAGGGTTTATTATGGCGGAGTTAATCTCCTGTGAGGCCGCACATGTTTTTACCATCCCTCCCCTCAAACTCCCACATTTTCACGCAAGCCATGCACGGCGAGAAATGAAATGGACCTTAGGACACACACATACACAGAGATGGGCTGTAAATGATATGTTATCCTGATCCTGGAATTACAAAAGCAGAGAATTATTTAGTTTTTTTTTAAGAAAATCTGGCCGGTCCAGATGTAATGACACCTCCCTACTCCCTTAAAACTCATAACACATGACTGTAACCTACACGAGCCTGTCTGTTTACATGGAAACTGTCACACACGTGGACTGTCCGGTCTGAGACTCGGGAGGCGGGCTCGAGGGGCCAGAAATCATGCTGGCTTTCAGCAGGTGAAAAGAGGGGGAGTGTTATGTCACGGAACATGAGGTAAGAAGAGGACCACAGGTCACGTGGCCACCTGGTGAGGCATTCATAAATGTCTACAAATATTCCTGGTGACGTTTACACCCACAGAAACTAAAGTATGTACATTGTTTTGGTACGTAGATTGTTATGAGCTACATCTAGCTAAACCTTCAACACTCTTACTAAAAATATCAACACCGTTGCATTACTGGACCCGTTCCTGCTGAAGCTATACCTTCCAAAAGAAGCAATTTAAAAAAAATAAATAAAAATACTAGCACAGCAACGTCTTGCCTGATTTGGATTCAAACTATTTTTGAGAAAGCGAGCAATAACAGCAGAAATAATAAAAAGCCATAATGCCAGGATTGAAAGCCAGGATTTGGCTTTCCGACCGAATTTTCTCCCGAGTGTGCACTCGAGGCATGTACACACTCCCTCGGAGTTCAATGTGGGCTTGGCATACTTTCCAAATACAGTGAGGGGTGATTTATATACTTACAGTTCATATATCCACTTCAAATCCCCAGGAACATTCTTTGCTAACTATACACCAGCAAACTGGATCATGGGCACCCAAGGCTCACCCAAGGCCGACAGGGACCAAAGTCCAGCCAGTCTGGTTCCAATCCCACAGAAAAGCCAAAAAGTCAATCCTGGCCATGACAGATAGGCATCTAACCACAGCCCATCACATACGGGGCCAAGCAAAAAAAAGCCCAACACCACTGGCACAGCCCCCAATCTTCACATCCCAATAAGACAGAGCACCCATGGGATGCACTGGACAAACAAGTCCAATCCATGGAGGCCCAACAGTACAACCCACAAGACCCAAAGAATCCTGCTTGCTGGCACGAGACACCACAGCATAGCTTAAGAGGCCCTGCAGAGCCCACAGCTCTCCAAACATAATTGGTTTTAATTTTATAGTTAAACATATATATGTGTACGTATATGCAATGCACTATGTTCTAACGCCTTTCTATCAGAACCAGAATTAACCGTTTCAGCCGTTTGACCTACAGTAGTTTTCCTGTTGGATCGTACAACACAGGCCAGCTTTCGGGCCCCATGTGTATCAGTAAGCCTCAGCTGGCCATGACCCCGTCGCTGGTTTACCAGTTTTCCTTCCTTGGATCACTTTCAGTATGTCCTGACCACTGCAGACTGAAGACTGAAGTCTTTAAGTTGCTCTTATCCAATGGTTGAACCATAATAATTTGTCTCCTGTCAAAGTCACTCAAATCCTTACGCTTGCCCATTTTTTCTGCTTCCAACACATCGGCTTCAGGGGAAAAAGGTTCAATTTATGTCTAATATATCCCACCCACTTCCAGGTGCCATTGTAATAAGACGTTATAACTGAGAAGAAACAAATTGTGATGGCTTGATGACTGGAGCCAGTCTGACGGCGGACTGTCCCGGAGACTAATCTCATTCTATCTTTAATAGATTTTGATTCAAGAGTCTCGACCTGGTCTATCTGTTAAAAAAAAAAAAACTCTTGTTCTGTGCTTAGGCAAGTCGCTGTTTTTAACGGCACTAAAGCAAAATATACAAAAAAGATTAATAATGTATTAATAATGTTTTAATAGCTAAATCTAATATTTTAGGGCACAATCATAAACCTATGTTCCTGCATGTCTGTGTCTATGCGCAGTCTTGATCATTAAAACCATAGAGCTGGTCTAATCTCCACTCTGTTGGTCAGGAGATGTATATTAACTTTCTAGAACCGCAGCTTAGACACTACTGCTGACTTTAAGACATATGGTGGGGCTTGTGTTAATGCACTTGTCTGCTAAATTACCGTTTCCAGAGGAACAGATTCCACGGGGACTACGCACAGATTCCACAGAGTATAGATACAGATACATCATATGCTCTTGCTCTTTAATGAAGAATAAATTATTAGCTTTGGACGACTGCTGCGCAGTAGGAGGAATAAACTGCACGACCCTTTCCCCTTTTAAGTGTTTTTTTTATTTTATATTTTTTCTAGTATATCAAAATGTTTTCTATTAATAGAAAAGCCATATTACTTATATCATCACTATCATTATTCCTCATCTAAAACTCTTGCCTTGATCTTCTGCTGAATGTGCCGTAGGGCGTCGGCGGTCCCCATATCCGGCTCCTCCGGGATACACACCACGTCCAGCTTCATCTTTACGTCCAGCTTGACCCGCTGCTCTGCGCTCAGCGCTTTCTGCACATCTTTTGTGGTGATCACTATGACCTCTGAGACAGAGACAACATTCAGGATTAAATTTCACACCTGACCAAAATTCAAACCATCAAACATTAAGTCGCTTTCAACCACCTCATGCAGGAATTAACTGTGAGACATATATGTGAATAAAGCGAGGCATTTTAACGCAGGTTTGCGCGTACATATTCAGCATGACCTGCACTGGTGGAAGCTGAATCACGGCCTGTCTGCAGTAATTTTGGGTCTCTTGGAAAAATCTGATATTTTCTTTTGCGACATTATGGTTGTGAGTTGCTCAGGCAATTACACAGTGCTGTACCTATTTGACTTCAACGGTGCGTGACTGCACGTCAACCGCAAATGCCGACGTCATGAGGTGAACACAGACATAAAATAACTAACTATAAATAAAACAAACTAAAAACACTATGTTCAAGCTGAAAAGCTACTCCAAAAAATAATACTGTTAAATTATGAATTAAATTGCTGCGCTGCTGTGGGGCCTGTGCCGGGGAGCTCGGGGAATAAGGTTGGGCACACCCTGGGTGGGTTGCTAACGCATCGGAGTGCACAAAGCATACACACACACACTACTATACACAATCACATACTACTGCCAATGGGGATAATCAATTTAGTCATAAATCTAAATTCTTCTGTGCGGCAATTCATGTATCGATTTTTGTTTAAGTCATTTTACATTTATAATAGAGATGAACCTTTCGATCAGCCAGTGACCAAAATTGGCTGTTTTTTTTGTCAGTTTGATCAGCTGTTTACCCTTAGACAAAACCCTTAGACCCTTATTTTTTCTTGTAAGTTTGCTTATAACAATAATAATAGTTAGGGCAGAGGACAGATTATTAGCTGCTCAGTAAAATGTTAAACTCTTGTATTTGAAGTTGGTTTGTTATTGTTTAAATGCTGCACTTGGTTTTTATGTGAGAAAACTAATGTTATAGGAAAAGAGGTTGATTTAACACATTTAAATGGGAACAGTGATGGCTCACAAAATCTGTAAAAAATGTAATCTCGAATTAGAATATTTATAAATTTATCGTGTTATCGTGTAAATATATATTTATCGTGTTATTTACAGAACTGCAATTTTAAATGAATCAGCATGTACAGTATTAGGCAAAACTTTGGGCACCCCTCAATATATAACAGATTTTGGTGATTTATGTTACTTGAAAAGATGGTAACACAGTCTCTCTTGGAAATGTAAAAAAAGGCACAATATTTTCAGCAAACATTGATGCATAGTTACTTTTTATGTCATAAATTGAACCAAGATAAAAAATAAAAACAATATTGTGGCACTGTGTAAAAAATTGAGCACCCTACATAATCAGTACTTAGTAACACTTGCTCAGATATCACAGCTTGCTAACACTTTTTACAGCCAGCTAAAAGTCTTTCAATTTTTGTACCTGGGATTTTCTCTCATTCTTCCTTGCAAAAGGCTTCTAGTTCTGTAATATTCTTTGGTCGTCTTGCATGCACAGCTCTTTCAAGATCTACCCACAAATTTTTAATGATGTTTAAATCATGTGACTGTGATTGCCATTCCAAAACCTTCAGCTTGCGTCTCTTGAGGCATTTCAATAGTGGATTTTGGGGTATGTTCAGGATCATTGTCCTGTTGTAGAAGCCATCCTCTTTTCAGCTTCAGCTTTTTACAGATGGTGTAATGTTTGCTTCCAGAATTTGCTGGTATTTAGTGGAATCCATTCTTCCCTCCACCCGTGCAATGTTTCCTGTGCCACTGGCTGAAACACAACCCTAAAGCATGATAGATCCACGCTTCCCATGCTTAATAGTTGACAAGGTTTTCTTTTCATGAAATGCTGCTCCTTTGTTTCTCCAAACATGCCGTTGCTGATTGTGTGCCATTGCTGACTGTGGCCAAATTATAACTTCATCAGTCCACAGCACTTGTTCCCAAAACGCATCAGGCCTCTGTAGATGTTCTGTTGCATACTTCTGATGTTGGATTTTATGATAGGGATGCAGAGTAAGGTTCTTCTGCTGACTCTTCCATGAAGGTCTTGTGGAACGGTGCAATCTGAAGCACCCGTAAGGCTAAAAGTTAACTAATGAGCTTTGAAAAAAGTTCTTCTTTCACTGGCTCTTAATTAAACCGGGGAGTACAAACACATGCCTGAACTATTAAAGTTTTAGCCATAACCTGGAACACAAATATTACTAACTGTACAAGAATTGTACAGTTCATATTTACTTTAAGTTTCATTTACTACATCGCACCTTACCAAGGATATTTCACAAAGATAATAATCCCGAAAGCGATACAAGCAGGACATATTTTAGAAAACTAAACATTAATCATTAAAGACTTCAAGTTGAAGCTGAAGATTAAGAGAGACACAAGCACACATGTAGTCAAACAGAGGCAGGGCTGGTCGCTAATTAGAAAAATGCTCCGACACGTTTTAAATACATTCGTTGTTAATTACTTGCCAAAAGACCCTGAGCTCAAGCCAGCTGGAAAAGCCTTTCGTAGAATACTGCTTAAGTGCACAAACATTTTCCTGCAAAGCTGCTTACATACTGTAGTTAGTTTTGAGTAAAAGCTAACGCGGGATCTTGCTGGCTGGCCCGTTGGCTGTTAACAGGGCATACTGTGCTACAAATAAAGGTTCACACTGTGCTGCCTGGCAGGCACAAGGCCACGGCCACAAACTTCATACCAGAAGGATTAGTCAATATCAGCTAGGTGTAAAGAATAAACATTTAATTATCATTAATACCATAAAAATGCACACAGTCCACCAGCATGTATGCCTCCTTATCCCGACTTGGCTTTAAAAATAAGTTTTTTTTTTTTCTTTCCTCATCTAGACTGCAGTTTCTTTCAGCTCTGCAATTAAAGCATTAGTGAACAGTAACTCCGGTCGAAAAAAATCCTGATATTTGGGGGTCGAAACAGAACTGAAAGCAGAACGTTCAGGATTAGCTCATGTAAACTGGGTCATGCAGTGGGTCTGGATCATCACACAATGGTATCAAGAGAGCCTGTGTCAGCGCGAGAATAACCAGGTGCGTCTCTCCTCTGCAGCATTACTTTCTTCATAACTCCCCCTGGTGCAGGCCGTCTCCAATACTACAGTAAATCAGGAAATTCTTGAAGGTTTGAGTGACTCTGTCAACATAACTGTTTACTTCCAGAGTAAACCATTAGGATCTTTTTTTTTTTTTTTAAACTGTTACTTTATTTTAGCTTTAAATGAAACCTGCCAGTTGGCCAAAACACAGTGTTGGTGCTGATTTTATTTTATTTTTTATGTTATACATATAATATAGAAGATGTGTGCCAAAAGAACTGCTTTAGAAGTTTAGCAACATATGGACGTGACCAATCTTGCTTCCCCTTAAAATTTCTAGTTGCTAATTTAAGCCGTTTTTGGGGAGATGATTTTATACGTGGCCCATTTTTCAGTCTTGCTTCAAACAAAAATAATTTAAAATGCAAATTATTTAAATTTCCTTGAGTATTGATACAAAAATTAGCGCGAGCTTCTAGAAGCATACTGTATGACTTGTAAAAATTGTTACTTTAAAATTAAAGCATCCAGTGCAAAATGTAAAAAATCTGTAGTGTCAAATTTATGTTAAAATATCTTAACAATTTTACATTTTAGAATACTACACTTTTTCAGGTTTATGTCTTTTTATGTGAAATCTAAATTGGCCAAGTTTCATCTAAATAACAATTAAGATCAATGAAAGATTTGAAAAAAAAAAAAAAGTTACGAACACTACATGAAAGGGCATGAAATCATATTTAGCAAATGACTTTCTTTTTATCCAAAAAAAAAAAAAAAAACCCACAGATAAAGTATTATGAAAAATTGTTATATGGCTACCTGAAAATTCACTTTTTCACCTGGGTGAGACAATTTGTAGCACCGATACCATTTTCTGGCAGTTAGCAAGACTTCCTGCTATGTATTTGAGTTTGAATTTAAAGACATCCCAGGTGTTTCATTTAAAATATTTATGTTGTTTAGACCACATTGATGTTTAACCATATACTTTATAGTGCCTTACAAATCAATTCGACCCCCTCACAGCATTCGCCAGGAACAACCTGTAACACCCTCTGAGAAAAAAATGTTAGAATAGAAGGTAAAACACATGACCCAATGGAATCAATACTGCAGCCATGAAAACAATACACAGCCGAAACAAATCTGGGATTCTAACTGGCAAAAAATATTATACAGTATATATATATATATACACAAGTCCTATTTCACATTTCATTAAATGGTGACATTCACAAATCAGGTTTAACCAACATAAACATTTTGTTTGTTTTGGCATTTAAGCACCTAGGCATTAGAGAATTAAATTTTATGTTCAGTCCTTAGCTGTTAAAGTCATATTTCGAACTGGCAACCTAATTTAACGGTCAAGTTCAGGAAACGCTGTTTATGTTTCGAGTTGGTTTACACACATACTTAAGCTGATTTTCTACAGTTCAGCGGCCTGATCAGATCATTAAAACCTCTTCTGACGTTGCCAGGTTTTTCCTGAGCGCCACAGATTTATTTATTTATTTTTTTAAACAGTGGCTAGTTCACAGACTAAATCCATTATGGATTTAAATTTACCCAGATTTGATATTTGATATTTGTTTACATGCTTAGATCATTTAATTAGAATATACCTCGGTTCACAAACCCGATTTGGTCGTAGGCCGATTCAGTTTTTTGCATAGGAATACATGTAAATGGAATTAATCCGATCTCTGTCACTATAAACTATATTTACCTTTTGATTTACTGTAATTTGTTTATTTTATGTTCAATAGTACAGTTCCGTAAAAGAGTACAGCACTTAATATAAATTTTGGGGGTGTTTTTTTGCGCTGCTCACTTGCGCAAAAGCATTGCATAAAAAAAGGGCCCGCATGATCGTTTATAAGGTGTAGCACTCTGTTCACCACAGTTTTGTTCAGATTACATTTCTCGGCAAAGGATTGGACGTCACTCCACGTTGCACTAAATAATTTTATCATGTACGTAATCTGCGACTGCGGACTGAGCCAAACTGATTCTGGGTGATTCTTTGTTTTAGAAAACAGCAGCAAAAATCCTGAAGTGTACACGGGGCTGAAAAAACAAGGAAAAATAATAAATTTTGTTTAGAAGTAAATCAAAACTAAACTGTATAAGCCTATTACATCAGGATCTAAATGTAATAATTTTCTTTGCTAATTTATTGCAATCTATAGTTAACAAATTATAATAATTAATTTAATAACATCGTTAAGATAATGCTTTGTATAATTTGATGTGTTCTCCTTTAAAGAAAGCATCTTCCCGATTTGATGGTTAAGCTGACCCGCTACACTTTCCAGATAAATAAATAAATAGATAGATAAATAAAAAGACGAACTTTGTTTTTTCGTAATTTTTTCCATCACAGACACAATCTGACTTAATTTGTGTCCTCTACGTCTGGTTTTCTGTTCTTAGCAAACTCCGCAGTGCACAAAATCCAACACCACTGTCTCATTAGTGCGCAGGTCTGAGGTCTGAACGCTGTTGTGCACAATTTCATTATTAATCCCTCGTTACGGGCGTGTAACTCCAGTCGGAAAGCGGCTGGTAGTAATTAAAGTAACCGTTAAAAATCTTGAAGTAATCTCGACGCATTTGATTTTCGCACGGCGCACAGGCGGCACCATACAGTCTCTCTGAACATATACGGGTATAAACTCGCCTGCCAGTCACTTCTTGGTGACAGTATGAGGAGGGAAATGATAACAGTGTGTGGGCTGCTTAAATTGTCTAATACTGCATATCAAGTGCCACACTATACATCCCAAGGCAACGACTTTTAAAATTACAGCCCAAATATTTGACTTCACATGGTGGGTGTTCTATAAACAGTCTTTATATACCGTACTTGTCTGTTCTGTCAGCGCTGCCTCCATTTAACAAACTGCAATGATGATTAGCTAAAGCATTGTGTGAGATCTTTCACTGGATGCTTTTCTTCACCCCTTTTTCTCAGTCTCTGGCTCATTTATTCCCTAGGAGCCATAAAACCCATGTTTCATGTCTGTTGTTACGAGGTGTCTAATATTGTAATTACCATTACTGGTCTCATATATATATATATATATATATATATATATATATATATATATACACACATATATATATACACACACACACCAATGCACCATAAATCTCTGCGAGGGAACAGATTAAACCGTTTTGTAATTACTGCTCTAAAATGTGACTATAATTTTCATTGATTATAATCTCGCTCGTTTTTGTGTGACTTGTCGAGTGTGTGTGAAAACAAGTCATGCCCTTTTAAGTGAATACATCTTTAGTATTCATTTGTTCAGGGTTAAAATACTAACCCTTTATTTTATTGAGTGAAAATCGAAACTATCTAGTTATGCTATCTATTTATTTTCGATTCCCGCCTTGGGTCCGCCATGTCATAAGACAGGCAGAAAAGGCTGCTTCATGTTCCTAAATTGCCCAAAGTGTGTGAATAAGCATGTGAGTGTGTAAATATATGTATGTATGTATGTATGTATGAATGTGTGTGTGCCCTGTGATGGATTAGGATCCTGTCCAGGGTGTACCCCACTCCGTGCCCTAAGTTTCCCTGGATAGGCCCCCTTTCCGAACTCTCTATACAGGATAAAGTGATATAGATGATAAGGGAGTGAGGTTATTGTGTATTAGATAGGAAGCTGTATTAATAATAATAGAAAAGCTGCACTTAATCTGTATGATGTTTTTTTTATCCTATTTAATGACAGTTTTTAAGTTAAAAAAACTCCTTGAGTATTTTCACGTTTAGCACGATCGCACAAACCACTTTTTGGTCTCCGTTCCCGGGCGCACTTGCGTATTTACACTCTCTGATACAGCAGATGGCAGTATGAAAGTACTTGGTTTTTGAGCCAAGGTCAAGTGTTTTCAAGGTCAAGTAAACAATCCCAAGGCCCCAACGTGAAAATGCCCTTAGTTTCCAAAAGCAGTCCAGTGTTAAATGTTTCACACGTATTACTGGATCTCCCTGTAGTTTAATTTAAAACACGTTACATTACGCTGCTCCCTGTTTGGAAGTTGTCACTTCGATGAGAGTGTCTCTCTCATGTCTAAAATAAAATGGCAGTGTCTGGGTGGAGCTGAGCTCAACGTCAGTGGAGGATCCTTCACAGGAATAATGTGAACGTCAAAAATAACACACAAATCTGTATTGTGGGTTTATAAAGACAAAAAGGGAGCAGATGCATTTGTCCTCATCAGACTGCCAGAAAATAATCAAACGGTGATCATTTTCATAACAGGTCCCCTTAAAAGCTTCCTCGTCCAGTGCCCTGGTTTGATACGCTACACTCTTTCTGCTTAAAAGCCTATTACAAGTTCACAAGTTCCACTGTCTCAGTGTGTGCACAGTACTCATGTGACAATACAGAATGTATACATTTAGATAAGTATTTAGCTGTTGGGTTTCACTCAGTGAGCAGAAATAAGTGTAAGATAAACTGAATGAGGCAGGTCATCAATCACAGCAAGGTGAGAGCATGACAAAAAAGCAGCAGACATAAATAGTCATAACTCAGCGCGAAAGAGGTGTGGGTGTCTGTGATGGATGGAATTTAGATATACATTATATGACGAACATAATAACACTTGGAGTATGACAATTACTATGATTCCTTTAATCCAATACCAAGTGTCAGATGGTGGCATGAAACACTGGATAGGATCAGAAGATTCACCAACACACACAATCATTACAGAAAGAGCGGTGCCAGGCACTTTAATCTTGGTGAGGGACAGACATACTGCATCAGCAAGGTCTCTCCCAGACAATGGTTTCAAGCAGACTGGGGTTTCAAGATGTGATGTTCAATCTATTTTGAAGAAGCACAAAGAAACTGACAATGTTGAGGACCACAAATGCAGTGATCGGCCAAGTAATATCGGCCAAGTTTGCTTAAGGCAGCAAATAAAAGACAAATCATGTTAGGGAAGATGCCCAGCAGTACCATTGGCAAAAGAACTCACAGAAACCACTGGGACCCAGGTATACCCATCTGTCTGGAGAAGTCTGGCCAGAAGTGGGCTTTATGCTAGAATTGTCACCCAAAAGGAGACAAGACAAGGCTAAGCAACTATGCAAAAAACATAGGAACTAGGATCCTAGGATCCATCATGCAGTACCATCTAATTGGCCCCAAATTTATTCGGCAGGACAACGATCCCAAACATACAGCCAATATCATTAAGAACCATCTTCAGAGTACAGAAGAACAAGAAGACCTGAAAGTGATGGTCTGGCCTCCACAAAGCCTTGACCTCAATATTATCAAGTCTGTCTGCGATTACATGAAGGGACAAAAGGATTTGAAGCAGCTAAGATCAACAGAAGATCTGTGCTTACTGTAGCTCTCGAAGATGTTTGGGACAACCTGCCAGCCAAGTTCCTTCAAGAACTGTGTGCAATAATCTGGAATTCAGGTTTAAAATTTGACCAGGTGTGGGGGGCTTCCTTTATCTTTTTCATAATCTCAAGTTAAATTTATAGTTTATTCTGTCCTTTTATTTAATTGTTTGTTTTCACCTGTGTATGGATTTTTTTCCTTTTTTTTCATTTATTTGCATAAAAAACCCAGATTTCCAGCTCCTTGTTTTTTTCGCTGTTTGTGTCTCTCCTCTTCTTTTTTAAAAAAAATATACCTGTTGTCTACTCTGGGACATACAGATCAATGTACATTTACTTATCACCTTTTTAAGAACCATTACTTTTCTAGTAAGGCTGGTTTGGAGTTGGGGAAGAGCAGGGTAGAAGTGTGTGTAAGGGGTTGATAAATTAAGTATGCCTCTGCTTTATTGATAAGCCGTGTGAATCTGATATACTTGAAACTCACACATGTTAATTTTGTATGCTATGTTTTTTTACTTTAAAAAAAATTATAATATTGTTTGGAGAAAAAAAAAATACCTAGACGAACTTATGGAAGCTGTGGCAAAGGGTGGTTACACCAAATACTGATTTGATTTGGTTTCTGGTTCTGTTCATTTATACTTTATATACACAAAACCAGTTAAAAGTTTGGACACACCTTCTAATTCCATTATCTTTTCTGAGTTTTATTTCTTTCCACACTGCTATTGGCATCCACAACACGCAATAATTCCCTTTGAACAGTTCATACTGAGATGTGTCTGCTACTTATGCTTCGAAAATTCATAAAACGTAATGGTTTACCGTTTAATATTAGAGCAGATATTATTAAATTGTTTATGCATGTTTTCATTTGATTACTGTTTTAATAACTGTCACTAACTGATTTTTATAGTTATATTTAATTTTATTTGCCTTAATTTCATGCTGTTTAATTCTGGTCATTTTATTTCTATCAATGTACAGCACTTTGATCAACTTGTTTTTAAATATGCTATATATTTAAATTTAAATAAATTTGACCTGACTTGACTAAATCCTTCATAATAGCCCTAATCTGAGGTGCTGTTTGTTAATTGTTGATTTCCGAGGCTGGTAACTCTAAATGAACTTCTCCTTTGCAGCAGAGGTAGGTTTTGGTCTTGCTTTCCTGGGAAAGTCTTCCTGAGAACTAGTTTCTTCATGGTGCTTGATGGGTTTTGCAAAATAACTTGACAATACTGTTCTTACAAGAACTATTCCAGAACAGCTGACCTTGATATCCTAAAATAACAACTGACTGTCTGTTGTTGTTGCTTAATTACATAATGCCATATGTGTTATTTCACAGTTTAGAAAAAATCCAGTACTGTTCTAGAAAGTAGATCTTTTCTGCCTTACTGTTATCTACATAAAATCATAGATTTTACTTTGGTTTATAGTGTTAGTGACTGAAACAGTAAAATTGCGCAGTCTATCTTTGTCAAAGAGATGGAATTACTCTCTTCTTTATTATTTACAGCAACACACCTCATGTATGTAGAAGCAGAGGTCGGATTGCACTTTCATCCTCTACTAAAAAAACGAAAAATGTAATAGCTGGCTATCCATGTATCCGAAGGAGCACATGCTAACCATCACCTTCCTGTCACACAAAAGAGACATTCCAATTATCTTTGAAAAGTACAGTATTTCCTTAAACCATAAGCCCTATAATCATCTCGAGCAAAAAATGTACTAGGCATGGGTTGTAATAAATCAATGCTTTAAGTAATAAAACAGAAAAAAGACATTAGAGCAAATCCAGGTTCTCAAGCCAGGTCTTGAAGTATGATAACTCGGGATGCTAATCTGGTGATTATATAAATTAAGAGTACCGGGATCATGGAACATGTTTAGATAAAAGGGGCATGTATTCCAAGCATATATATGTTTTATTAATAATTGTGTATTAATAGCATTTAGTAAATAAGAAATGAATTTCTTATTATATTGCATCCATAACCACTTAAGTATTGATGCTGTGATAATGTTTTTGGTTTACATAAGCCTCCTCGTCAGTGACCACTATGATTGTTTTAGTGCGCGTCATGGACGATGTCCACAACTTCAGGGTAACAAGCCATGAATGCGGCTTGTTTTTTGTTGATTTTACGTTGCGTAGAGTTAAAATGTAAGAATCTCCGCATGATTTGTAAGCACAATTTGATTTATTATTCGCTACATTGTCGGCTGTGACAAACCTAAATCATCTCTGTTGCAAAGCTGCATCTTTGTTGTTACTAAAAAAAAAATAATAAAGTGGGCCTTCGAGTGGCGCAGTGGTAAAGCGCTCGCCCTATTATCCAGGGATCGCTGGTTCGAACCCCGGGTGATAGTGTTTTCGAACCCCGGGTGATAGTGTTTTCCTCTCTCAGCCGGAGGCACAGAGAGAGCTGATTGGCCGAGCTCTCTCGGGGGGGAGGGATGAAAGGTACTTGCGCTCCCACATTAATCACAGCTCTACAGCCAATCAGGGGCTAGCGCTTTCCTCCGAGTGTGTTACTCCACCCCTAATGGTGCGTGAGCAAGCAGTTCAAAAAGATGCGGTCGGCTGACATCACGCGGTTCGGAGGAAACACGGGATAGTCTTCGCCCTCCCGACTGAGTGGTAGTAGTAGCCATAAGGTGGGAGCCCCCTAGTGACGGGGAGGAATTGGCTACAACTAATATTGGGGAGAAAATTGGAAAAAAAAACCCAAAAAAAAAAAAATAAATAAATAAAGTAACAGTCACCTGCGGAGACAGCATGCAGTAAAGATTTTAAGTTTAGCATTTCCAATTAATATCTATTGGTGCAGGAGTTTGTTTTTATTGAGCAAGTAGCTTATTTTAAAGTCGATTATTAAATCCAGCACATAACTGTTCATAATATTTATTCAACATTTTGATTTGACTTGTGGTGCAGGTTAAACCTTAGACATATACGCAGGTGTTGCCAAATTTTCAAGATTAAAAAAAATTGACGTATGCGCAGTATACTGTCAAAACTTGCGTTTTTATAATCTGGAACATAACTGCTGATAACTTCACTTCCAATCAACATTTTACTTTCATTTACAGTATGGTGCAGGTTAACCTTTATTCAAATTCAAAATTCAAATTCAAATTTTATTTGTCACATACACAAACATACACAGTACGAAATGTAGTGAAATGCATTATACGACTGCCATTGACCCTAAAAGAGAGTTAAATTTTACAAATAAGAAATAAATATGAATAAAAGAAATACGATAGAAATTAAATTAAAAAATTTAATTAAACTAGGAAAAATAGAACTAAAAATAAAAATAGAAATGTGCTAGGAAAAAATAGAACTAAAAATAAAAATAGAAATATGATGTACAAAATAGAAATATACTGTGCAAATTGAAATATACTGTACGGTGTGTGCAAATATGCATAGAACAAAGTGTCTTAGTGCAGAGGTTATTAAAGTGTCTTTGTGCACTGGTCCAGGATGTAAACGTAAAACTGTAAAATGTAGGGTAGTTGTGAAGGTAGGTGTGCAAAGTTATTAAAGTGTCTTTGTGCAATGGTCCAGGATGTAACGTACGACATGTAGTGTATATATGAAGGCAGATACCCAAGTGCTGCAAAAGTTTCAATAAATTCTGTCTGGGCAGTTTTGCATGATGCTGTGACAAAATCAGGCTAGATATACGGACAGACAGACGGAAAGATAAACTATTTTCTGAGACTGGTTTTGGGTCATACAGTGCAAGAAACATAAATATATGATTAGAAGAGTGAGTTCTGACCAATGTACAGGCAAAAAATAAATCTTTTATTAATATAGATGGAGTTAAATCGTGCAGGAAGGTAGGAATTAGATCCATGACCTAATGATTACGCAGTGTTGATACAGGGTGATAGTGATGGTGCATAGACTGGTAGGTGTTGGTTTACCTTCAAAGCCGGCTCTCTCCAGCAGGCTGAGCGGGTACCAGATGAGTGGCTTGTTGCCCACAGGCAGTAGAGGTTTAGGGGTGTTGTAGGTAAGGTCCATCATGCGGGACCCTCCACCAGCGGCCATGATCACCGCCTGCAGCTCCATCTTCATGAACTGCCATGCAAAACCATACACCCATACAAACACCTTATTTATTTACATATTAATACATGTCATGTATATTGATTTAGATTTATTGCAAATGAACATTTTTACACGTCAAAAAAAATAACCAGCTGTATATACCCCAGGTTGTTTACGTCCTGTGATCAGACTGCATGTGACAGCACTGACTGCTTTCCTAACATTACATCATCACATGTCACATAGCAACTAGCTCAGCCTAATAAACCCCTACCCGCTCTCAGAAAGGCTCGGGTTCTGCACAAAGACTAAACTTTATAACACGTTATTACTTAAACACGTCAGCAAGCGTTCAGCACTTTATACTCCGTTATATTTAACTATATACACTAACAGGCGCTAGTGCTAACCGGCTAACCCACCTGTTCAGCTATGGCGCTGTTAGCATTCGGCTCTCAGGAATCACCGGACGGAATAAAATAAGTACCGAGTGTGTGTGATAACACCGTGCAGGCAGGGTGGAGGAAAGATGTTTAGGAAATATTTAGCCAAGGTCAAAAGCTCTACAGTTACTTTAAATGATTTTTTTTTTTTTTTTTTGCAGGTTCAGAAAATCTCACTAGCTAGCCAAGTTGCTAACATGATGACACCAGTGCCGTTATTTTCAAACAGTCCGGAAGGAAACTTCAACCAGATACTTTGGTTCCTAGATACAAAAAGGACTCGATATGCGAGCTTTACTGGTAACAGTCACATATTTGTCTTGTGATTTTTTTTTTGAGTGATTACATTTTTTTTTTTTAGAGTTTTAAAGTAACAGATAGCAACAATGATGTATTATTTAAAGTAACACTTATCAAACACACACACACACATACACATACACATATACTCACACCATATATATACACACACTACCGTTCAAAAGTTTGGGGTCACTTTCTAACTCTTTTATTTCTTTCTACATTGTAAAGGAATGCTGAAGGCGTCCAAAAAATGCATTAATCTCCTTTGAACAGTTAATGTTGAGATGTGTCTGCTACTTATGCTCTGTAAAGACTTCATAATGCCTCTAATCTGAGGTGCTGTTAATTGGTAAATTTTCAGGCTAATAACTCCAAATGAACTTCTCGTCTGCGGCAGAGGTAGGTTTTGGTCTCGCCATCCTGGGATGGTCTTTATGAGAGCCAGTTTCATTATGGTGCTTGACGGATTTTGCAAATGCACTTGACAATACTGTTCTTGCAAGAACTATTACAGAAGGGCTGACCTCTGTGTCTTAAAATAACAACTTCTCTTTGTTTTTCTTGTTGTTACGTAATTAACTAATCCCATATGTGTTATTTTATAGTTTTGAAATCCCCAGTATTGTTGTAAAATATAAAAAATAAATCAATAAACAAAAAAAAAAGAAATTTGAAAGAAAGTGTGTGTGTATATAAAGTGGTAAAGAAGATGAGTAAGTGGTTATATATATAAAACCACTTACTCATCTTCTATACCACTTTATCCTGTATTTAGGGTCACGGGGGGGCTTGGAGCCTATCCCAGGAGTGCCACTCCATCATTCACACACTATTCACACACTATGGCCAATTTGGGAATGGCAATCAGTCCAACCTGCAGGTCTTTGGACTGTTGGAGGAAACCCACCAAGCACTGGGAGAACATGCAACTTCCATGCACACAGACCATGTTCAAAGTTAGCCAAATAAGTATATGCACACTTCAAGAAAAAAAAGAAATTCTAGTGTATTTGTGCATACCGCTCAAAAGTTTGGGATCACTTTCAAATTTCTTTTTATTTGTTTTGTGATTTATTTTCTACATTCTACAACAATACTGGGGATTTCAAAACTATGAAATAACACATGTGGAATTACATAATTATGTAATAACAACAACAACAACATTAAGTTGTTATTTTAAGACACTGAGGTCAGCCTTCTGGAATAGTTCTTGCAAGAACAGTATTGTCAAGTGCATTTGCAAAACCCATCAAGCACCATGATGAAACTGGCTCTCATGGTGACCTTCCCAGGAAAGAGAGACCAAAACTCTGCTGCAGAAGAGAAGTTCAATTAGAGTTACCAGCCTCAGAAATCAGCAATTAACAGAATTAACGGATTAAAGCCATATACATAAAGGTGATACATATGCATGATGGTTATTTCATTGTTATAATAATAATAATTAATAATAATAATACACTTATAAGTGTAATATTGAACTCTGAACAGTGAACTCTATTGACTTAAAAGCAAAGACGCAATTACTGCTATTGTTAATGACAAGACTTGTAATCATTATTATGCAATATATTAACATGTTAAAGGGTGAAAAATACAACATAATCAAAATGTTGAATTACATTATTGTTGGTTATGTTGGTGTTCATAGTGATAGCATTATGTTGTTTTTATTGTTGATGTTATTGTACAGCAAAAAAAAGAGCATACGTGACAGCTCGTCTTTAATGCCTTCAAGACCATTAACTTGTAGCAAAGCAATAGTCATGGGATAAAGTTTCAGAAATTTAATATGTGGCAGAGAAAACCATTTATTTGGCTTCTTAAAACATTTCTATATTACATTAGGTTTATTGCAAATGGTGGGTATTGCAGGAGAAACTTCTGCACATCGCCCTTCACACAGCTCTCCTTCAGTCAACAGACATGGCTCAAACCCCAATCCACAGCCCTCCAATGTAACAGCAAATTGAACTCTGGGAATGTGGCTCGGCTTTGTTTTCTCTGGACGGGAGATGAGCTTCGTTGGTCGCTGCCTGCAGAGGGAACCCTGGAATAACAGGGCAGGCTGCAGCACCCCCTTTGTAAAAAGACGCTAAGCCACACTGAAAGATTAAGTCAAAAGATCGTGAATAGAGCTTACGAAGAGTCTGAAAAGCATTTGGATTCTCCGTCCAATATGTTGTGCAAACATGTATCTTTGTGTGTGTTTCCATAACACGCAGGACGCGCTTTCTGAAAAGCAGCCTTTCTAAAGGTTTATTTGGTCACCTTGACATTCCTTCCTTTGAACAGACAAAACAGTGTGTTTGCGGTGAGAGTCGTTCTGGACCACCCGGAAAATCCTGCAACGATGTCGCAACCACAGTTTACGGAACACACTGCGCCTGTTACATGCACGCCACGGGTAGCCGAGAGACATCTCGCCGGTAGAATTGCATTTAATAATTGTAAGCAAAGAGAGAGGATGGGGGGGAAAAAAACAAGCACAGCTATCATTTACATGTTATATCCAGCTTGACACATAAATTTGCTTTTCATTTAACCATGCAAAGGTAATGATGTTAAATGATGTCGAGGACGTGCATCAGATTAAACCTCACACGAGGGGTTTACGGATACGTGTGCGGCGGCCTGCTGGGTGTATGTCTTTACAAACAGAGTGCGTGTCGACAAGCCAAAAACAATAAACAGTCTAATGTACTAGTTTGAACTGAAAATATACAAGATGTTATCTATAGTTCTGAAGGCGAAAGTGTACCGGTTAGGGCGAGTGTTCAGATATGCACATGTTCAAAAATATCCTGTAGTAGTACACAAAAACAAGCAGGACTTTAACGGCACATTAACGCCACAGTCATGACTTGCTACACTTCCATCAATTACATGTAATTCCCTTGTCACTTTACTTGATTGAGGTGCGTCGCCTTAAGGAACATCATTGCATTGTTTAGAATTGGATAAATAGAAATTTCGCGGAAAGCTACAGTACATATGAGTTCAGTTAGAGGTGTTGCTGAATAAGCTGTATGGTTTTGGACGAAACACAAATGAATGGAGAATAACTGGAAGCATTTATCAGGTTAGCTGCCTAGGGTGATATTGGTCACGGCCTAAATCCTGCATGCTACAGACATTTGACTAATGTTTGATCTCTGACGGCACACATGAACTGAATTAAACTTGTGTTTATCTGTGGTTTGTGTTGAATAAGGTTAAAATATTTAAAGGCAGAAGCACATAGACTGGGAACTCATTTGCATAATTATATATATTTATAGATCTATAGTTTTTTTAGATTTAGGTGCATATTGATTATACTCATTCACTCATCGTTTATATCGCTTTATCCTGTATGCAGGGTCACAGGTGGTCTGGAGCCTATCCCAGGAGACTTTGGGCCTAAGGCGGGGTACACCCTGGACAGGGTGCCAATCCACCACAGGGCACACACATACACACACACACTACGGACCATTTTGGGAACACCAGTCAGCTTAATCTGTATGGACTATGGGAGGAAACCCACTAATAATGGGAAAAACATACAATCTCCATGCACACAGACCCGAGGTGGGAATTGAACCTGGAACCGCAAGGCGACAGTGTTAACCACTAAGTCACCATGCCGCCATATAGCTCATATAGTTCATTGAACATTTCTTTCGACCTGTTTTGAGTTTTTCTTCTTTTTTTATTATTATTATTATTATTATTATTATTATTATTATTATTATTATTATGTAGTAAGAGTAACAAATAGCAGGAGTACTATAAAAGTAGCAGCTACAGGAATACTGGAATTAAAAGTAGTAGCAGTAGTAATAGTAATCGTGATAGTAGTAATTGTCTAATTATTTGGGAATTTTCACATCAGCTTCTGCTTTAAACTCGAAAAAAGCACCACAAGGGATATGAGGATCAACCCTGGAATCACTTTTTAATTCTTGTGCCTGACAGCTTTGCAGGTTACACAACAATTGTTCAAAGTAAATTCAACTAAGTGTTCAATAATCTTAAACGAAAAAAAAAAAACCACACAAAAAAGGTACACCACTATTTCTGATAAATAATAGGTAAATCATTACTTCTAATAAATAATAGCTCAAACACTACTTCTAATAAACATTATTTAAATAAAACATAAACAATACAACAAAATTATTTAAATAAGCTTAACATGTACTACCGTATTCCATAAACCATTTAGCAAACACATCATATTACATTCTTTGTGAACACTCAAATAACAATCAGAACATAACATCTTATGATCTCTTTCTCTCTTGTATTGAGTGACTGGGAAGTGACACATACTGATGATGATGTCATACTCTGATCGTGTCACAGTTGTTCCTTGTCGAATGACTTTAGCTCCATTATTTCACTTGCTTTAGCTTTACAGTAGTAGTCGAAGCTGCAGCTAGTAGTAAAATTGCAGCAATCATAGTAATAATAGTAGTATATAGAATCTTTATAAGTGTTAAAAACAACCGCATTATTACTTTTGTGCATATGGGCTTTGGTGGCTCAGTGGTAAGTTTCTTGTCTGCGATGCGGAAGGCCTGGGTTCAGTTCTCATCCAATGCCCAAACCCCAGCCACTGGATGCCATGCCAGTCCCAAGCCTGGATAAAATAGGGGGTTGCAACAGGAAGTGCTTCCTGCATAAATACCTGTCCTAAATTATTGTGCAGATCGGATGGTCTGCTCTGGTGACCCCTCAAAAGAAGCAGGCGAAAGACTAACGATAACTTTTATCCATTTATATTTACATTTAACGTTGTTTCAGTGTTCTGGAACATCCACAAAACTAAGCTCATGTTCATTTGCATAAAAACATAAAAGATATAGTTATGCCTTTACCTTATATTTTTCACTTTCAATCTCTTTTAAAGCTAATGAGACAAAAATGCAACTTGTCACATTACAGAGAAACCAAAAAAAAAAACCCTTGTATTACATCTTTATTTCTTCACTGATACATAAGACTCCTTCGGGAACTGTGTTCTTTAGGAAACTTTAGTGAGGAAAAGAATTAAAAAAATGTCTGGAATAAAAACAGGAGAAGAAGAAGTGGGTTTTAAATAAAAACTGACCCCTGCTTGTGAGGCCTTGCGGTTCTGGCAACCATCATCTGTGCAACCACGCAATAAGAATCTTTGTGTTCGAATATCCTCCGATTCTTCTTTATTGACCAGGTGCCATCATTTTTGACCATTTAAAGGTGGACTGTGATTCGAAGCAGGGCCATCATAAAAGTCAGCACATGCCACTGACACTCCTGCACTGATTAGCTGCACTTTTAAAACACTCACCCCCGTGGCCACAACATGCTCTGCAGGACTCAGGAGGAAAAGAAAGACACAAGTTCTCGTTGATTCTCTTAATGACGACATGCAACAGTGGGGGCGTGGGGAGGAAATGTGCTCCAGGTGCTGGAATATGAACCAGAGTCTCTGAAGTGTCTAAAGAGAACCACTAACATGGGGGATTGTGCCGGTCTTTTGCACTAGTCCCTAATTTAGACAAATGTCTTTGAAAAAAAAAAAAAAAAAGCCTATGCAGTAGGTCTGGCTGGATACACACATGCCTGAGTTTTTAAGTGCATTTCAGTGTATACAGTAGGATGCTAGTTGTGTGGTGTGTGTGGAAGATTATATTATATCTGGCAGTTTACATTTTCTATTTCGCAGGTGCTTTTTATCCAAAGAAACCTTTTAGACTTTGCTTAGGGGGCCAAACAGTGGCTCTTTGACGGTGTTAGAATTTCCACTCACAATTTTCTCAGTCATTTGCACAGAACCCGAACGTCCAAGTTACTAATCCTTTTTTTTCTTTTTGCTCGGCATTACAAAATCTCCCACTGCTCCAATCTAGTCTGAAATATGATTATAACTATGCAAACGTGGACCAATGCACCCGTAACAAATTCACTAAAAGCATAAGTTTGAAAGGAAGCCAGTACAACTGTCATGATGGAGAGCAGGAAAGTGAGATGGAAGGACCAAGCCACAGAAGTTGCACAGCTACCACAGGGCTCGATTTCCTTCTGATTTCCTATGCCTTGGCCCAAGCAGCTCTTATAAATCATTCTCAATTCCCTTAAACAAGCCACCCGGATTAGGTCGGTTTAGATCATAAACATGCGCCGGGGCCAGACCACCCACAGGGAGCCCTCTGACCGCCGAGAGCACAACATGCTTCGTGTGGTTTGTTTGTGTGTGTGTGTGTGTGTGTGTGTGTGTGTGTGAAGGAAATAGAGAAAGAGACAGAAAAGTGGGGGCCATGGAAACAAAAACAGCTCCCCCCCACTCCTTATTCACGGTCAGCCGCTGATAGACTGTGACATAGATAAACACACCAAACTCTGCAGGACTACACGCCCTCCTATGTCTCGAAACACTCCTTTTTACTTTATCTAAAAGTGGAAAATGATATCAGGCATTAACATGGCTCCACGGATATAGGCTATGTCCTTAATGCTAGCAATAACGTCTAATCAAAGTCAAGCATCAAAGAGCTACAGCTGATCAAATCCACTCTACAAAGATTTACGGATCGCTCCTTTCATAAGGCATGCCAGCTAAAGCAGATTCTCTGCGAACAAATGTCACTTTCATTACTCTTTAACAGGCTTTAGCCAAGTTTCGTTCATTTATGTACAGTAACAGCGCACTAGTAGCACTAGTTAAAAGATCCCAAGATATATATATATATATATATATATATATATATATATATATATATATATATATATTTACATTACAGTATAATAATTAGGTATATTATTTTCTTTTAATTAGTTTTTATAATATATAAACTTATATATTGATTAATGTGTATATATTTTTTTATAATATATAAACTTATTAATTTAAACACTGTTTTGTATAACTAGGACTCATTTAAAAGAAAAATTAAGCCGCTGCTAGTAAAGAAACCTTAATTTTGTGCTTTGTTAATAACAAAATAATATAAAAACAAACAATTCTTATATATATTTTTTGTTTTTATAAGATTCCTTTATTAACCGTAGCTTCATTTTTATTATAAAGGAGTAAAAGTTATACTGTATTAATAGTGTTTCATTTACAGTAGCTAATACACAAAATGCAGATAAAGCATCCAAGCTAAAGATACAAAAACATCAAGGCAATTTCATAATGTACTACATTCAGAATTTAGCTATTAAGTATAAGAAAAATATGAGGACGTCGAAAAATTCCCGGTAGAAGAGAGAAGTTTGCATACTGTACGCAGCATAACAGTAACGAAATACATGAAGCACTTTGGATTCCTCAGAGTCAAAAGGAATAACTCCCAATATCCGGATTAAAGCATTTGTTTTCTAAAACAAAGCCTCCCACTCCTCATGCAAATAGACTTGTTTTAATTACAATATACTGAAACCATTTGTAATGAACATCTTTGAAAACCTCCTTTTGATGTTTTTTTGCTGACTCACTACTGGTTTTTGCTGACTCACTATCCTTTGAACTGTCATTCCCAACTGTAGATGATAGAGTGTAGATTCCTATCTCACTAAATGCATTGTCTCTATGAGAATTAAACCGGTTGTTGGATAAGCATGAAACAAATAAACAAACGTTATTTCTTTCATTTTCTTACTTTAATTTTTTTTCACGTCATAGTCAAAATCACAAGGACAAACACATAACAATCTAAAAATGTAGGCTTCGTTCGTTTCTTCGTTCGATCTTTAAGAGATTTGGATGATGCAACTAACTGTTTAACCTTTTTATCCGGAAAACGCTTTTATAAAGAACTTTTAATTATGACATACAAAATTCATTCAGAATAAAAAAAATACCCATAATAATGTCTGCGGAAAGGGGAGAACGAGCGCGAGTGTTTTAGAGTGATTTAGCATTGCTTACACAAGAGGTCGGATATTTGAAAAACGAGAAGAAGGAAGAGCCGATGCGTTTCCGCCTACATGGAGGAGAAAGGAAAAGGAATTAGGCTAGGTTTTAGCACATGGTTTCCATTAAGGCAGGTCTCCCCCAGTGAGTGTTCATTGACATGAAGGCTGAGCTGTAAGAATACACATTCGCAGTGCCATTAGCAACTGATAAAGAGGCATAAATCAAGACCACACAACTGTTCTGTTTATAAACGTCCTAAATGGCAAAACCGTGTAATGGAGGAGGTGTTCAGTGTCATCAGGTTATGATGGAGAAGAGCTTCAGGGCTAATAGTGCTGAATAACTGTCTTGTGTGGATGGGAAAGTATTTATGACCTAGTTTTATGAATCAAGCAATTAGAATTTTTTTTTTTTTTTAATAGCCCATCAACATTCACTTGGCCAGAGTCACACACATTGTGTGTATGTGAATGTCTAAGAGAGAGAACAGTGTGTCTCATACATCAGAGTTTTATGATTTGCCAGCTGCAAAGTGATCTAGTTGTTCACTGATTCACAATACACAAAGTTATTGTTACCACGTTCAAGTTTGATCCACATAAATGCACAATTTCCCAAACGATTTTTAACATACTATAATGCATTTAGAGATTAGATCTATATGTGTCATTAGAGTTGCATGATTCTTTTTATTTTCTACTTAAATCCATTCATTTACCCATCTAAGAACATCTGTAGTCCAACTAGGGACCGTGGAGGCCAATAAGGACCTTTGTATTTATTCCCGTTTTTACGACCGTGGTAGGACCTCTGGTCAACATTCACACGCACATTCACACACTACAGGCAATTTGAGAACACTAATTAGCCTAACTTGCATTTCTTAAGAAACCAGAGGAAACCCATCAAGCAC
The DNA here is from genome assembly GCF_024256425.1 of Clarias gariepinus. NCBI lineage: Eukaryota > Metazoa > Chordata > Actinopteri > Siluriformes > Clariidae > Clarias > Clarias gariepinus. Next base: position 40,939,423 of record NC_071100.1, read on the forward strand.
AGGGAGAACATGCGAACTCCATGCACACAGACATGACGTGGGACTCGAACCCCAGACCTGGAGGTGCAAGGCAGCATTGCTAATCACTAGGCTACCATCTCACCACTTACAGCATATATCATGTAGGTCTTATTTCTACTAGTGACATGATGACGTGATTTCCAATAGGTATGTGATGGGAAATTAATATTTTAGCTTGGCCTGTGATATCCATCTGTCACAATCCTGATTATAGGAGCATCTATCTATCTATCTATCTATCTATCTATCTATCTATCTATTTATCCATCTATCTATCATCATCATCTTATCAATTTATAAAGCTCTCCTGCAAACCTATGTAGGAATTAAGTTTACCGTTATCGTATATAAGAAAGAATGTAGAGAGTCCAAACTGGCTATAGTAAAATGCCCCTAGATGAGGATGAATTCCACATAGTGCTTTTGATCTACTGGCTTTTGATCCAGGGTGGTTTCCTTCCTCACAACAAAAACTCCGGGATAGGCACTGTGACCCTGACCAAGATGGAGTGGATAATAAAGACGAATGAAACATATTATATAGTGTGTTTTCTGTGCATGAAGATATGCAAGTATTTAATGTCTTTGATCTACTTTGTATCTACCTAAAAATATGCAGAGTAATGCAAAAATTCTAAAAGTTTTAATCTATCAGCAACATACTACAGGCTTATGATATCCCAACGGTTATCATTTGCCAGTATGTTGGCGGTGCTTGGACCCCTGAAGATCAAAGAAAAATTTGGAAAATTCAGTTCAGCTTATTTGCAATCATTCTTGAGTAATATTCTCCAGTTCCAAGTTTTCAGTTCCCAGTAAGCGAATACAGTACGTCGTAGTATTTTGTTGCTCCATCAAGTTAGATCACATGAATACTTCAATAGTGCATAACATGCATAATATTTTTCATTTTCCTGCCTTTCTCTGCTCCATTTAAGATGCAAAACAAAGACAGATTGGCCTACTCCTTTCTATTTTAATGCATGCCAATTTTTCTTGCACTTGATTTACTACACACATAAGAACAGATGCCTGGCAACCAACTTGTGAGACCTAGAAGTATGTTTCCTTCTCAACACTAAAGCCCAGCCTTGCCCATGTATCTCACGAAACAGCAAACTCGTGTACAAATTAACTTCATGCAGCATTTCTCACAACCATCTCTTTTTTCTCACTAACGTTCAGAGACACTTTTAATCCGATTGCATTTGTCAGGCAGCCGAAGTGCTTTAGAGACTTGACCAGCGCTGGCGTTGGGGGCGGAGACCCAACGTGCCCCCTCGAGGTTTGTAATTTGTGATAACTGCTCTGAGAGTTCCCATTTACTCCCCTGTAGCTTTAAACACAGGCTTTGTAGGGTGACACTTCATAAAACTCGCTCGTGGCCTTGTAAAGGCAGACCGGTAGACCTTGCCGCACTTGGACAGGAGACATGGACGCTCAATACTCTGCGTATGTGCTTCTGCAAACCCAGCCTCTGGCTGCTTCGCATGCTCAGCCTAGCTTTCCTCATCTCTCCCCTAGTTAATGATTGCCATAACTTGCATGGTGGCAGAGATTCAAGTGGGCATATTGGGCCAGAAATTGGATAATGAAATAGAAAAGATGGTAAAGTAAACGAGAGAGCGAGAGAGTGAGGAGAACGGCCCGGAGGTAGTATCTGGTGTTTGAGTACAAATCCGTCTAAACATGGCTGTGAGAGTGGAAAATGGGAGTTATGTTGTGGTTTCTTTCCTTCTTTTATTCTTTCTTTCTTTCTTTTTCTTATTGTAGCGCCTAAACAAGAACATTGCACTCATTCCAGTTTGCTGTGTGCTAATTTCCTGGCACTCATTTGCATTAAAGCGTGAATACTGGACTCCTTTTAATTCAGCAAGAACATCCGCACAGCACGGCGTACAGGTGTGAAAGTTTGTCCGTTTTACTGCCGAGACTAAAGTGTGTTTTGGAGAATTCTGAAGGATAAGCCGCAGGAGTGCACAAAATGGTTACATGCATGCCACACACACACACACACGTACGTACGTTGGTTGGTTCTTGTGATCTTTGTGTGTGTCTGTGCCGACTGTTTGCCCCAAACCCATCTGACTGTGAGGTCTTCTAACCACACACACACACACACACACACACACACACACACACACACTCTGGTTAGACCCCTGGCTGCTACAAAAAAAAAAAAAAAAAAAGCTTGTGTTGTCTTTCTGTCTGTCTCACGCTTATGCTGTCTGTCTCTGTGGGGAGTCTGTCCTTGGGCACTCATCACTTCCACACTCTTATTAATTTTCTGGGATTTTTCTGGATGCAGATGTGTGCTACCTGTAGGCCTACGAAAACTTGTTTATGGTTAGGAAATTTTCATTTAAAAGAATATATAATTTCTTCGCCCTCAACCTTCAAAGACTACGTTTTCTAGCTTGGAGTGATGAGTGTGTATATTTATTTGTAATGATAGGACTTATGCAGCATGTCTGTCCCTGCGGTGCTGCTAGAGTGCCGTCCAGCTGGCCCCGGTCCGCCTAGTAGAGTGACCGAAATCCAGGCTTGGAGCCAAAAAGGGAAATATAAAAATCCTTAAACAGATTTATAAAGATTTGATTTATCCCCGGTCGACAAGGAAAGGAATAGCTCGCAGAGTCTGTGCCAAACCTCACTCACGGTATGCCTGTGTGGCTTCAGAATCAGTGCTTGGTGGGTGATTCATATCTTATTGTATCAATAGAGCAACCTGCTGTAGTGTCAGTTTGGATTAGAATCAAATTTAATGTGTGTAAAACCCTCTGTAAGAGAGCCACCATCGCTGTACTGCTAAGGAAAAGGTACTTCCTACACCGATGCCTGTCAAACCCAACAAGAGCGAGCGCGCTGTGTTTTATTTAAACAGCATAAAATGATTAACGGAAAGACGAAGCAACAGGAGCGAACACCATGTGGCGTTCCATTCCTTTCTCTTCTGGAGATGAAAGAAGGCTAAAAGCGATGCGGACATCCGTAATGATGCCCCGTCCTTCAGTAATTACAGTATTGCCGTGATTGTGTTTAAGGACTAAGTCCTGGGTCGATATCTTTATAAATAGACCAAAGGACTTGTTATACTTTGTGTCACTGAAACCACAAGCAGAGGTGGGTACAGAATAATGACACAAATCACTACTTTGTTTGTAGTTAAATCTGTTTTTTATTTTACAGTACCTTTGGCATTTACTAAGTGCATTTCAAAAGAAAAATCTCTACTTGTTTTTACTCCAGTTTTTTTCACTAGATTAAACTGGACCACTACATTTGCCCATAATCGTAAATTTCTAAAGTGATAGATTAACATCAAGCAGCTCAATTTGTAACTAATCTAAACCTAATTTACTCACTCAGTCATCGCCTATACAGCTTTATTCTGTATACAGGGTCGTGGGGGGCCTGGAGCCTATCCCAAGGGACATAGGGCACACATGTTCAATTCGGGGAACACCAGTTAGCCTAATCTACATGTCTTTGGACTGTGAGAAGAAACCCGGATGAAAAACACCAAGCGCAGGGAAAACAATCATGCGAACTCCACACACACATACCCCAAGGTGAATCGCACCGGGGTTTTATGAATCAAACCCGAACCCTGGAGGTGCAGGCTTGACAGTGCTAACCACTACGCTACCGTGCCACCTTAAACCTAACTTAAAACTAAACAAATCTAATATCAAAAATGATGGTTAGCACTGTCGCCTTGCACCTCCAGGGTCTGGGTTCAAATCCCAGCCAGGCTTGATTCCCGTCTCTGTGTGCATGGAGTTTGCATGTTCTCCCCATGCTTGGTGGGTTTCCTCAGGGTACTCCGGTTTCCTCCCACAGTCCAAAGATATGATTGGCGTTCCCAAATTGCCCGTAGTGTGTGTATGTGTGTGTGCCCTGCGATGGATTGGCACCCTGTGCAGGGTGTACCCCGCCTTGTGCCCTTAGCCTCCTGGGATAGGCTCCAGGTTCCCCGCGACCCTGAATACAGGATAAAGCGGTATAGAAGATGTTCTATTAAAGATTAATTAAGACTATACTAGTACACAATAAATAAGAAGAATATTTATAAAAATTATGAGTGATATCATTATTGTCCTGGCCTATGAAAAAAATAATGAAAAATGTTTTATGCAGCCTGTACTTTTAGTATGCTAATTAGGCCCTACCTCCCTTCCATGTCACTGACATCACGTGATGAAATTTTATTTGCTTTGACACCTTGTCATGTGACCATTGTATTTGCATCTTCATTAATATTCATTAGCGTCTGCCAAAGATGGGCATGTACAAAGAATCAGCCTTCTCTGTGTTCAATTATTTCAATTTTTATACAACTTTGTTTACAGTCATTTTATTTTATTCATTATCTTCATTTTTAACATATAAATTTATTTCCCATCTCATTAGCGGCTCTAGTATGCTATTGTAGCTAAACATTTGAGACATTCACCAATTCCAGACGTTCGGCAAATTTAAGCTGTACTTTAACTGTTTCCCAAGAATTTGTTGACTAAAAATTGTACTTTTACATGAATAATGGTTTTTCATTTTAGCTCCCTCGTGTCTTTGTCTGATCTCCATGGATCTTTTGATTCCATGATCATGTCATAATCATTAGCGCAATATGGACAACACATGCTAATCCCAGACTGCAAGGTCAGAATGTTCTTGTTCCACTCAAAAGAATGTTTTTTTTTCCTTAAGTACAATACAATATTGGAATTTCTTACATGTCATTTCTTTGCACTCAATAGCAAAAAAGTAATTATTTATACGGTTAACACTTTGGATTACAGAGATGATCTTCCCGTCAGGTTAGAACACGACCTGTTCTATTGTTCTAGGGACGTCTTTTGCTAACTAGCGAACAGGACATGAGGGTTAACACGCAAAGGCCGTGTTCGGCAGATGCTGATCTCAGTGTGAGTCTGGTGGCTCAGAGGAGCTGAGCGCTGTGTGAGGTCCGACTTCGCAGCAAGAGCAGACTGCTGGCAGAACAAACATGGGTGGGACCGCTCACCACACACAGACACACACTTCCAGCACACACACACAAACCACACTAGCGTTTAGTAGGCTAATGAAGGCAGGGCCCAGACACACTCATGTCTTAACTCAATGCTTTTTACTCAATGCAATTTACGCTTTGCCTCTAAACATCACAGTTATCTCCCTCTGCCTAATTTCTCATTTAATTAGGAGTGTGAGCAGAAGACTCATCTCTGGCACTTTTATTTATAATAGTCTTGAGTTATGTTTCATGTCAGTGCTTGAGGCGTTTGTTATCCTTGATCAGCTTTTAAATGTTTTTAGGTCTATGGATACTAAATAGAGTGGAATCCAAAACTACGAACCCCAAAAAGCCGATTAAAGTCGTAAATTTCATTCTCTTCACATTATGATAAGTCTAGTGTTGTGCTTTCCAGTTTGTCACATTGTGTCGTTTTATCTTTTCGCATTATGAAGGCTGATAACATTTAATTTCATATACAATACATATATACGATAAAGATAAATGCTTAAACATGTTTCGTTATTTTTAATTTTTTTAACAATCAAACGTTTCTTATGATTTTAAAATAATTTGCTTGATCTTTAAAAAGCAGGCTGCGCTGTTTAAAACAAGTCTTTTACAAAAGCCATGTTTATGGGTAAAGGATATTTCATGCATGTTGTGTTTTACACAGAAATGAAGAGATGAGCAAAGGAAACTTAACCGAGTGCAGTGTGTAGCATAAGGATTTAATCAAAAGCACCAAGAGAATAAAAATGTTTTAAATCTGGTTTTAAAGATGGCTAATCTGTGCATATTTCCTGCCTGGACGAAGAAACAGTACACTCATTTCAGATTTCTTTATTATCTTACTGTAGCTAAACGCCAAGAGGTGACAAAGACAAACATGCCGTAAATACATTATTATATACTTTACTGTATTATATACTTTAATAGTTTAATATTTCAACCTATTTTACTAGATAAATAATATTTGTAGCTACCCAAATGATACGTACAGTAAGTACAAGTTAAAATGAGTCTACAATGAAATGGTTGTATTTAATAAGAAAATAAAATATAGAATTGTTATTTATGTAAAAGTAAATAATGAGTAAAAAATGAAAATGAATGTTTTTATTTTCAACATGGTCATTAGAAACTCATCATGACCTTCACGCATAATGCATAATTTGTATGTAAAGATGATTTAAACATTGGCCATGACACTCTTAAAAAATATATTATTTTAACTTAAATAATTTCAATAACCTAGCTATTGCCATATGGTAATATATACTGTATATACTAAATATGAATATTTATCAAAAACAACAAATTATATATTTTTAGATTAGATTAGATTTAAATTAAAATTATATATTTTTAAAATTATATATTATTATATAGTTTATTTATTTAGTTTAATAGAGTAATAAAAAAATGTTTAAGTGCATTGAGATGCTACACAATTCCCCATTGGGCAATAGCTATATAATATATATATATATATGTATATATATATATATATATATATATATATATATATATATATGTGTTTTTTTACTTATTTTGATTGAAAATAACTTTTTTTCTCAAGAGTGTCCTGGCCAAGACAAGCAGCAAAAATGTTTAAGAATCCACAACAAAAACAATAATAATAATAATAATAATAATAATAATAATAATAATAATAGATTCAGATTACAATTTACTCTGGTAAAAGCAAAACAATGAATCATAAACCATTTTTTAAAATAAAAATGATAAAAATGTGAAATAATAAATCTTGGAAGTGGTTAAAACCTTTTTTTTTATAAAAATGTAATTTAGTAAAAAAAAAATTTTTTTCAATTTTACTTAAAAACATACAACATATAAAATAGTTACATAAACATATAACATGTTATAAACATTTTCAAATTAAAACTTTTTAATATAGAAAATTTATATATATTTTTTTTCTTCTTCTTTTTCTTCTTCTTTTTTTAATGAAGAAAAAAAGGTTTATATTTTTTTTATATACTTTCACTTGACTCACTCTCACTCAACCAGACACTAATTGGTGCTAATTCCTATTTCAATACCACGAATTTAAAGCACGTGAAAGCCAAAATCCCTTGTGCATCATGAACTATTCATCTGCACGCCATAACGAAGGCCCCCCAGAAATATTTGTCTGTTTTTTTTCTCGTGTGAATCCGGCCTTTCAGTGTTTATTATTGTGCTCAGGTAGACTTGCATGTTTCCCTAGGACTGTTTGAAAAGGAGCCATGAAGGTCGCTGCTGAAATAAATGTTTATAGCATTCCAGCCATTTTGTACGAGACCATATGTGTGGTCCTGTCAGCACCTAGTACGGGGCGATGTCTTGTAAAGGTGTGCGTCTTGTGTGTGCACTGCTCGGTTTACCTGCGTGTGCTGTGGAAGCGCCTGCGTCTGTGCGTGCAGCTGTGTGTAGTCTGAAGTTTACTTCTGTCCCAAAAGCGACATTAAACCATGAAGCCATAAATCTTCATAATATATTTATATGTACAGTGTTTAAGGGAAAATGTCCGGGGCCTGAGCAAAGCTGGCAGCCTGACAGCCTTTACTATTCGAAGACAATATTACAAAATGAGGTTCGGACTGTTTCCTTACAATAAGGATCCATCTGTTGAAAAGCTCAACACCAGTTTTTTTTTTTTTTTCTCAATGTGTCTTCAAAATATTTCAAACGGTCAGCTGGGTATAGACGAGAAAATGAAAACATGGAGTATCCAAGGCTTCGCTGCAGTTGATTTGTGCTCTCATTGCAGATATCGATGCTAGAATCTCAGCTGGAGAGATATCAGTAATAGAGATTTATTCCGCATGGTCAGTTGGCCAGGTAGCCACACAGGAAAGAGAATACTTCCTCTGAGACTGTAACTGCAAACATTATAAAAATCCGTGGAAACAGTTGGATGTATAAAGAAGACTTTATTAAATGTAACCTCCAAAAAAGAGCGAGAAAAGGCGAGACAGTGAGAATAGAGAGACATGTGGCCTGGTGTAAGGTGGCCCACCATGTCGGGTGTTTCCCAAAAGCTAATCTAATGTTGGATAGAAGATTTCTTATAATAACACGTGTCAGAAAAGGTTAGATCTCATGTCACAAAGAAAAACTGTTAGAAAGGAAATGAGTACTTTGCACGAGCGTGTGAGTTCACTAGCCAATAGCGTCGTGGTTGGATAGTGCTACATTTTGGCAATACGGCCAGAGCTAGAGCAGAAATACACAAGACACAGTAGCATTTACACCTACAGTACTACATTTATGTTTTTGTGTTTGTAATTATTTGTAATTAAAGGTTTATGTAAGTCGAACTTTGTAGAAATGTTGAAATTAAGTTCTAACCTGTTATTAGCCTTCAATTCAATTCCATTTAATTCAATTCACTCACTCATCTTCTATACCGCTTTATCCTGTATTCAGGGTCACGGGGACCTGGAGCCTGTCCCCGGAGGCTTAGGGCACGAGGCAGGGTACACCCTGGACACGGTGCCAATCCATCGCAGGGAAAACACACACACATTCATTCACACATTACGGGCAATTTGGGAACAGGAATTGCAGCCTAATCTGCATATTTTTGGACTGTAGGGGGAAACCGGAGCACCCAGAGGAAACCCACCAAGCACAGAGAAAACATGCATCCACACAGAGACGGGAATCAAGCCTGGCTTGGAAATGAACCCAGACCCTGGAGGTGCAAGGGGACAATGCTAAATTCAATTCAATTCAATTCAATTCAATTCAATTCAATTCAATTCACACACACACACACACACACACTCATTTTGAGCATGTCTTTGCACTGTGGAACTGGTGTTTGACGAGTCTATTGTTATATACATACAGAGATTGTCACAAAAGCAGCTTTGCAGAAATAAAAGTTCGATAATAATAATAATAATAATAATAATAATAATAATAAAGTACAAACTTATAGATTTAACAGCTTTCCTAAAAATCAAGTTGGAGGCAAAGATGACAAGGAAACTCCCCTGAAATGACATAAGGAAGACACTTGAAACCAGTCTTGAAAGGGAACCTATCGTCATTATTTGGGTGATACCAGATAGTGTGACCATAAATAAACCTCTTCTATACCTGTGTGCTATAAGTCGTAACGCTATAGGCTGTAAAAGCGCAACAGGAAATGTGTGAAATCCACGTTACTGAAGTTTCTGAAAACAACTGTTTATGCCATTTTAAACTTGAACCTCTGTGAAGGGTCATTGGGTGACCCTCGACGGGGTGCCAACCCATCACAGGGCTCAAGCACCAGCACATACTACAAAGCTAACTAAAAGCCATCATGCATATTGACATGTTCATAAAGAAATTTAATTCAACAAAAAAAACCCAAAAAAAACACAAAGCCGATGCACTGAAACCCTCCTGAAGCTGATTATTTCCAACAGTTCCAAGTGTTTTATTGCTTACAGGGTTTTTTATTTTTATTTTTAGTTCATTTGCTCATTTTACAAAATTCTGCGCATAAACTAGAAAAACATGCACAGAAAATACTTACATACAGAAATGAATTGTACATCATGTGCAAAAAATAACAGACTCTCAATAAACAATTATCTTGTTAATCAAAACATGGAACCAAATTGTATCTCATGCATACGCGATAGCATTTCAAACACTTTACGTTGCTAATGAATTCAATTTGTGTTTATTAAAAAGAAGAGGCATAATGCTTTACATGAGTTTATCATTCCGTTTGATCTTGTGGAATGTCTGCTAGGCAAGCAAGCTCCTGTTATCACTTACATTACAGCAGCTATAAACAATTGTTCTTTTACTTTCTTTTCAATTTCACGAGACTAAACAAGGCAGCTTGTTACTGAGTAACCATAATGTTTCCTCCTTCTTAAACTTTTCGGATTTACATTTGTTTTACCTTTGACAGGTATAAAGCTCTGACACTGGAGACTCCTTCCAGAATAAACATCTTACAAAAAAACTCACCTGTAAAAATTACTGATACACTTTTTCTTTGTTATAACACTTTAACAGCACATCTGTTTAATGGTAGGTTTAGGTTATGCAGCGTGTCGGTCATAATTCCAGAAATTTCTTGTTACTTATGATAATCATAATCATAATCATAATAATAATATCTGTCTGGAATCAGAATTCCTTGTCACTATTGTATAAAATTTAGAACAAAACATGTCTCATGCTTTGGCCCTAATAAGTAGTTTTAAACAAATTAAGTATTTGTTTAAGAATTTGCAGACACTCTTTGATGTCTGTCTGTATTGCATTATAAGAATACATATTTGCTTAGCCGGAAAAATAACATCGTTCCCATGAAACCACATCAGAATGGATTCTACTTCAGATTTTCTTAAAATGGCTCTCTTTCCAGCAACACTAATTAGACATGAGTTCTTGCTTTTCAGACTTTTCCCAGTCATGGTCTTGTGTATATATGTGTGTGAGTTTTTGCTGATTTCCTGTTTGTGCTGCGCCTCCTGGTGGTCAGGTTATGAACTCCAACTCATTTCGAATACCTGGGTGATGAGTAACAGACATGGATGTCGAGGATTAGCACATTTCTTTAGGTTCTACTTTAGTTCATGTGGCTTCTCACCCAGGAGGGCTTAGGGATGAGAATTCCTGCCTGATACGGCTGGTAGCCGCTTCCGCTTGCTCTGGGAAATCGGTTGAACCGAAGCCATCCTGTGAATCCCTGAGTGCAGATAAATCATGCTTAACTAGCCCCCTCGCACACCACATGTGGTGTATATGTGCATGTCTGTGTGTGTGTGTGTGTGTGTGTGTGCATAGCTGTGTATGTCTAGAGGCCTTAATCACTCTGAGCGGATTTTGTGTATGTGCTTTAGTGTGCGCTCAGAGTGCCCATGTATGGCATGCCTTACAGATTTGTGTGTGTGTGTGTGTGTGTTAGAGATTGTGTGCACAGCTGGATCCATCTTTTACTCTACTCCCTGGGACAATATTCCCCTCCTGTGCAGAAGTAATTCACAGAAACAGGGAGGGAAAAGACTACTCCAGATGCTCTCTCTCTCTCTCTCTCTCTCTCTCACTCACTCTCTGACAAAGGTACAGTCCCACACATAAGGGATAAATAACATGTACGTTACATTGGTGAAGACATTTTTAGTAGTTTTCAAAAGCTTGCCATCATCCTTACAGTTCATGCTGAGGTACACACACACACACACACACACACACACACATACATACGTATAAACACACCCACCTTCTGCTCTACCATCTTGCTGAATTAAGGACACAGAGAAGTTAATACTGTACGTTCGCCCCCTTACATGTGCTTGACATTTTATCGTGTCAGTTCTGTACAGTATTTACATTATTGAGATTATTGGCCTTGTTTTAGATGACAAGATTTTCCCACTTGATTCCCAAACTCCAATGTCACATGCCTTGTAATTTCTTTTAACTGTTTCCGTTTATCAGGAGCTCATAACTATTGGACTATCTTACAAGAAATATTCATAATATAGTTTGGAATAAATGTGACGTAAATGTGATGAGGGCAGTGGGCGCATACAAGCATGCTCCTCAAGACTAAATATAAGACTCAGGCCACGCAGATACATGCTGGCAACACAGCATGGGTCAATGACAATAACAAAAAGGTGATGTTAAAAAACCAAAAAGACCAAATAAAAGTAATAGTAATAATAATAATAATAGTAATAATAATAATAATAATAATAATAATAATAATTAATTAAATAATTAATTAAATAAATAAATAAATAAATAAATAATAATAATAAAATAAATATAATAATAATAATAATAATAATAATAATAATAATAAAATATATATACTGTGCAAAAGTCTAGGTGCTGGAGAATATGAGTTCATCTTGTGACTTCTTGTGACTTTCACACTCGCTCCTTTCTATTTTTTTGCAAATCCCAGGAGCGTACATTAGGTTTTTTGTTTCCATTTAAAAACTGGTCTGTCTTGTACTAAATTTTTTTCTTTACAGCCATGCATATAATCTCCTGTAATGTAATTTATTTATTAATTTTTAAGCTTTATATGGAAACACTAAATGATTTTGTACATTATTATGCAGACATGATAAACATCGGGCCCGGTGGCTTAGTGGTTAGCCCTGTTGCCTTGCACCTCCATGATACGGTTTTGATTCCCATCTCTGTGTGCATGGAGTTTGCATGTTCTCCCTGTTATTGGTCAGTGAGTTTTTATATATACAGAATATAAATTAAAGCCTTGCTGTGTTACGTGGGAGGCTTCAGACATCATATTGGGTTTTTTCAGTATGTCAGGTAGAATGAAAATTATTATTACTCACGGAACTTGTACATTTTACCGCCACCAGAATATTGGAATGATGCCGCGAAGATGTAATGAATTCTGTAATGAACTCTGTAATGAACTCTCAAACTGGGCATATTATTAATATTTTTTCGGTCATATGAATGTACTAAAATTCAGTTTATCATATTGCCCACGTTGTGCTGAAAAAAAAAACAAACAAGAACTGCAAAACAAAAAATGGCTAAACTGTGTTTAGGAGCTACCAAAGCCTGTTATTCTTTAAAAGCTGTTGTTTGAAAGCTGCGGTCATACTGTATTATGTTACCTTTTTAAAATCCAACAATGAATAAAAATAGAAAAAAATCTTTGCCAGGTCCTGGTTTATAATCCAAACAATCACAAAAGTATGCACCATTTTAACCTCCTGTACATACTGTATAAGCAATATGTTAGACATGATATTTCAGCACAAGAATTATTATAAGTCTGTTATTATTATTATATATGTACAGTATATACAATATGTCTTCATATAAGGACAGTCATGTCTCATGAGGCTACAATATAACAATATAATGTTTGGCGGTAAAGTAAAAAAAAAAAAAAAAACTGAAATAGGTATACAGTTACGTACAGTATATATCATGCCAAAATAAATAAAACTTTATTCCATGAGGTCAATGTTATTAAATGTTATGTTATTTAAACACATACTGTATATATGCATGTGGTGACTGGGGACGGGTTCCATTTTACCAGGAAGACGGTCCTGATGCAGACAGCTGTTCTCTGAGGACTTGTGACTGCAGTCACACGATAGTTCAGGACTGGAATTTCTCACAGTCTACCTGAGCCACCAAAAACGTACTAGACTATACAGTATTTTAACTTAAACACATCTCCTGTTATACTCAACTTCCAGCTGCCTAACACATAGTATTTTTTACATTACTATACAAATTAAATTGAATTGAATTTATGCTGCAAGACACAAAAAGCAGGTTGTCTTCCAACTAAAATAACCTCTAAAATTTGGAGGGTGAATTTTTATTTTTACATTTATTTAATGTACACGACACTGTAGCAATCCTCACAACAAGTGCATTTAATCCGTTAGTCCCAGATCCTGTTTTAAGACTCAATCCTTTTTTTAAAAAAAACTAAATACACTGTCAAAAAGGTAACTGAATGCACTTAATTCAAATGCCTACATCGGATCCATGTGACTGAATTGTGTTTAATTTGTTTTTATACATATATGATTTGATAATGTTTTTTATAATACTAAATAAAATCATTTTCATTTAAATCCCGCTTTATCCTGCGTACAGAGTCAATTTGAATCTAATCTGTATGTCTTTGGACTCTAGGAGGAAATCCACCAGGCACGGGAAGAACATGCCAACTCCATGCATACAGACCCGAGGTGGGAATCGAACCCTGACCCTGAAGGTTTGAGGCCACAGTGCTAACCACTACACCACTGTGCTGCTAAACTGAAATCGAACCTCATATTAAACAGAATCCATTTCGTCCAGAGATGCGCTTGAGATGGGTCATTTCATTCCAGTCATTGGTTACTCCATCATGTTGAAACACAGGTAGAGCCAGGGTGCTAATCCTCAAAGTGAAAAAGGAAGAAGCTGACAAATTGACAGGGGTCACCAAAAGTATTAAAATAACATATGCTATGTATTATACTGTACTTCTCCCTGTGTACAAAACGGGTGATGTCACCTTATTATTTCTAGCCAATCTGGCTGAAGAGTTGTGCTTAGTAACAGAAAATCTACTGAAAACCTGGCTATGTGACAATGGTATTCAGCTTCTGGAGCCATGGCCTGGATCATCTCCAGACCTAAACCCCATAGAAAACTGTTGGACACCGGTGAAGAACGCAGTAGCAGTCAACAATCCGTCTTCTGTACACGGTTTTCAGGAAGCAATCTAGCAGGCACGGATTGCGCGAGTGACACCAGAGTACTGCAGACGTCTCTTTGACTCCACGCCCAGCCGGATCCAGCAAGTTATGAAGAATAAAGGACTACATTCTTAATATTGATTATCGTAAAAAGAACAAATTATTCTCATAATCTTTATTTTCATTATTCAAAGATTGAGAATGTCATTAAAACATTGAATTTCACTTTTGGCCGCAGCTGTTTTTGGATGAGTAAGAAAAGAAGAAGCTTTTGTGATTTGCAAATTTGATTTGTACTTTGAACAAGTATTTAATTTCAAATATAAATGCGCCAAATCAATACTATATAATAACCAATTATATAGTAACTGATTCATAAAAAAAAAAAAGTGTTTCCATAGACTTATAAAGAATAACTTTATAATAGGTTGTGGGTTTAAGGGGATACATTTTCCATAACTGAATGATGTAACTCTTGGACTGCTACTGGTGTGTTATACATCATTTCTCATGATCTTGAGTCTGTTATCATGCTTATTGCAGAGAAAATAACGAAAAATCTAAAAATATCCTAAAAATGCAACCCACAGATTGACGGATTTATTTTTTTTCTCAGTTATGCCAGTCTGGGCTTGGTATACTAAACAATGTCTCTGCTGAGTGCCAGTCTCTCTCTCTCTCTCTCTCTCTCTCTCTCTCTCTCTCCCCTGCATGCTAACCAACCCCTGGTTTCTCCCTGGCTCTGCTCCCGTGCCCATGCCACACTAAAGGACCACCCTGTAGCTGCTCTCTGAGATGCCCAGTGTGTTGTTTCTTTCATTAGCCTAAAAGACCACACTGCACACTGCAAGTCCCGAGCACAGCCGACTCCCACATAACACAGCGGCGTTTTTTTTTTATTGCAAAAGGAATTATTATTATTATACATTTCTGGCCTTCAGTTTATACAGCAGCTGCTTTAGAGTTCAGACAAATCCAGATGAGCTGTTCAGAGTTAATGAGCTTTATATGGCCCTTTCCAACATTACCACTGTGCTGCCTTTGTCATGAACTGTTTCCCACCTCCTGATTGAAAAACAGAAGAAGATGGTGATTTCCAGTCCCGGGTTTCTGACAGCACTGATTTCTTGAGTAAACCTGATCTAGCCGCCAACATGAACATACCATTAATGAATAAGAGTTTCATTCGTATTTAGTTTCATCTTATGATAATTCGTAGCTGATTGCACAGCCTCCTCAGTGCTGTAAGGGATGTTAAGTTGTCTTTACATAGAGGTAATGTTGATAATGTTTAACATGAACACAGCTATAGGCTAATGAAGGGAAATGTTACATAAACGCTAATATTTAATCCGTAAAACTCAAATTCTACAGATCCGTGCCAGGAACACAGCACCGGTTAATGAACGATTAAAAAAAATAAAAAAATAAAACTAATAAAACAGAAATCCTGCAGTGTGTGCTGTTTTTTTTTTTTTTTTTTACTGCTACCAGAATATAAAAATGATGTCACAAAAATGTTGAACTCACAGAATGCTCGTATTACAGTATTTTGATTGGAAATGAAAGAAACAGAAAGAAACAAAAACAACGTTAAAATCACATGATCACATGTGTCATTGAAATTTTGTTGCCTGTGAGAGATATTTTTATATATTTTTTCTCAGTTATGTTCCCATTTTTTTAGATTAAATTGGAATAAAATTTCTTTCCTCATATTGCCTAGGTTGTGCTGAAAAAAATGATATGTCACTCTATATTTCACCAACCTGACCCATATATACAGTTTATACAGTATGTATTAAACATTATAATTCAAAAAATGCCTAAAATTATCTGGTTTTTAAGTCCTATTTAATAGGCTGTCTTTCAAATTCCAAATTCATTCATTTTAAAATAACAAAATGATTTCCTTTCTTTCTGGCATAGAATCAATTAAATGCTAATGTTTGATAGGAAGAATGTTATTACAGGCTTCTAAGAATCATATAATAACATAAACAAACATTTGCTTTGATATATTGTGTACAGGTTTGGCACCAGAAAGCGAACTTAAAAAGAAGAACATTACAGTTTTGGACATTGAATAGCTAGCACATGTCTTCTAGTTATGAAGAGAAAAAATACCATCAAGTTCTGTATAAAGTGACTTAGATAAGCGGCCCGCATGGTTGAGACATGATGCAATTTCTATTATTATTTATTTAATTTTTTTATTAGTGCGCTTACAGGAGTCGTTTTGCTTATAGTGCATAATTATGTTGTTTCAGAGTGGTGAACTTTGTCCAGACACTGGTGCTTAAGTTAATTTTCTGGGTTTCCTGTTCAGATCATTATATCACGCCTGTTAAGTTTCAATCATTCTTTGGAGTAGGAAAATCTGAGGCGGAGGTTTATGCAAAAAAAAAAAAAAAAAACTATGAAAAAGCCTAAATACTGTATTTCTGCTTTTATTAAATAATATGCCTTCCACTTTAATTATTATGTAGACTTAATCTAACATATGTCATTATTTTGGCTTTCATTATATGAAATATGAAATGAGGTGACATGGTGACGTAATAGCTAGCACTGTGGTCTTGCACATCCAGGGTCTAAGGTTCGATTCCCACCTTTGGTCGGTGTGCATGGAGTTTGCATGGTTTGTATGCGAGTTTCCTCCTGTTTCCTCCCACAGTCCAAAGCCACGCAAAGTAGGCTAAGTGGCATTCCCAAATTGCCTGAAGTGTGTGTGTGCCCTTTGATGGATTGGCACCCAAAATCTGCTGGGATAGACTTCAGGCACATCCCATCCTGTAACAGGATAATCGGTATGGAAGATGAACGAAAGAAATATTGAATGAAGGTCACTCACTGATCATCTATACCATCTTATCCTGTATACAGGGTCAAGAGGGGCCTTGAGCCAATCCCAGGGGCACGATGTGGGGTACACCCTGAATAGGGTGCCAATCCATCACAGGGCACACACACACACTACAGGCAATTCAGGAACAGCAATATGTTTAATCTGCATGTCTTTGGACTGTGGTAGAAACCCAGAGGATCCAGAGGAAACCCAACAAGCACGGGGAGAACATGCGAATCTTATGCACACAGACCTCGAGGTGGGAATCGCCCTGAATGGAGGTCATGAAATAATAATACATGGATCAGCTATGTCATAACACTTCTGATTTGGTCTAAAGAGTGCAAAAATTTTGCTATTAAGTTCACTTTAAGCATACTGGTAGCGTTTTGTTAGAATGGCATTACACTGAACAGTGTATGTATTCTGGTATTCGGGGTGTTTGGGACAGCACCAAGATCTTTTTCAAGATTCACCCTTGGTTATTAAGTTTATTTTATTTGTGTTATTTTCCTGCAAAGCTATGTTTTTATTGGTATTTTTTGTACAACTTAAATATACTGTAGGCTACCCGCAAGGCCAGTGACCGACGGCGGTTTATGTTCTTAAGCAGTCTGAATTTCTGCTGACTGCACTGAGATTTTACGGACGTTGCAGCTTCAAATGATACAAGCGACGGCTCCGTCCTTACGGTCAGCTCACGAAGATGGACCTACATATACTGTAGCTGGAGAAATGGCAGGGACTTTCCATCTCTTCTGTATGTTTTCATGCCTGTGGCTGAATAAACATACCTTATGTACTGTAGAATTGAAGTTTGCTGTTGTTCTGCTCAGTTACTCGGAACGTATTATAGCTTTCTTTTAACTATTAAGAGTAATAAAGAGCCTGATATCATAAAGCGAGAACACTCATTCTGTCAGTCATTCAACTCGGGGCATAGCCGGTAAATGTAATTCATAAATCAAATAGCCGTGGATTTTATATTTAATCATTTTTTTTTTGCTCTTAGCCGAAGCATGGTATCAGTGCGACAAAGTGTCTCACCTACACTGGGTGAAAAAGTGAACTTTCAGATAGGATCACATAACATGGTTTTTTATAATACTTAATGCTTCTTATTTCCCGATCCATGCTTATTTTTTTTAATATGCATAAACAGTTGTTTTTTTTCCAGATAAAAAGAAACACATTTGCTAAATAAAATCTCATGCCCTTGTATGTAGTGTCCATAACTTTTTTGAAATGAAATCTTTCAATGATCTTAATTGTTATTCAGATGACCGTTAGACAATTTAGATAATTTTACATGAAAAGACATGAGCCTGAAAAAGTGTGTTATTCCAAAATGAAAAATCGTTTCGATGTTGTAACATGAATGTGACATGGTTACGGACACTACAGATTTTTATAGGGGGAAAAAAATCATTCATTTTGCATGGAATGCTTTCATTTAAGCAATAATTTTTATAGATTTTATGCTTCTACAGTAGAAGTCTATGCCAATTTTAGTATCAATATTCATAGAGAAATATGAATAATGTGCTTTAAAAATGACATTTTGGGGCCATATATAAAATCATCTCTTCAAAAAAAGTTAGCAACTTAACATTTTTAGGGAAGCAAGACTGGTCACTTCCAAGTTGCATAAACTTCAGAAGTAGCTTCTTTGGCACATATATTTTCTGCATTATATGTATAACAATTTTTTTATTTAGTCAACGACTATAAGGTTTGGGAGAACCCAGAGGAAGCCCAGGCAGACATGGGGAGACCATGCAAACCTCCACACAGGCAGTACACCAAGCCTAGGATCAAACCAGCGATGCTGAAGCTGTAAGGTGTAAAGATGACAGCAGGCAGCAGGTTTCCTCCTGGTTCTCCAGTTTTACCTCCCACCTTCCAAAACACTCGACTGATGCATTTGAATTTTGTAAATTAGTAATAAATCTCTTTTTTTCCATCATCCTTTGATCCAGTCTCTATTCACAGGACACTCATCAATACTTTTCGTGCTGTGTGGAGGGAAGATGATTCCTCATGTAAGCCAGAACAGCTCTGCCACTACTGATAAATGATTGCCATCTGCTGGGAGATTTAGAACTTTACAGCATACGCAGGAAACAGACAGGAACTCAGGAGCAGTGACGCTCATCCTCATACTTGAGTTCATTATAATTCATAGCAAAATATTATGACCTGTATATTTCAATGTCTTGCAGAAATAAATCTAAAGCATGTTAGCCTGCACGTCTGCAGCAGAGATGTATTCGAGTGAGATCACTGACTGATGTGAATGCATGCCTCAAGCTCGAGTAGCATCCAAGCACATGACTGTTAATTGATTAAACTCCTGGAAAATCAAGCCCATAATTCCATGCTAGAGCAGCAAGGCACACCCCTTTATCTCCCCACCTTTGGCATGGTCTCTTATGGTCCAGCACATGGCCCCAAACCCCTCCTCTGTCCCCTCCACCTCCACCTCCTCTTCCCCCTTTTCCCCCTTCCCCTTTCTCCTGGTTGCCTGGGCGATGCCTAACAAAGCCATCATTTTACCAATTTCCACAGAAACAGGTGCTGGCACAATGGCCGCTTCCTTCGGCACTGAAAGGGGAAGGTTAGAGAGGTTCATGGGAACCCGTGAGGACAATCTCGGGCCTGTCCAAGTGTCGTCCTTGGTCCGTGACATAAAAGAAGGCTAATTTGTTGTCGCTGTTTTCCCAGGAGGGGGGGAGGGAGGGAGTTGGAGTGTGTGTGTGTGTGTGTGTGTGTGTAAACTTTACCCCCAACACACACACACACACACACACAGCGCCACCGATATGAACCTGAGCAGACTTTCCAACAAGTGCACCGTGTGTAGAGTGATGTGGCTTTGCGTGGGTGGTGTTTGTGTGGGCACGTCGACGTGGGTCAGAATCGGATCAAAGCAGAGGCTATGTGGCCATGTTGACATGTTTCAGCTCAGCCGCCTTCAAATGTGTACACACACGCCTCTGTGTTTGCATGCATGCATGTGGCCGTAAGGGAATAGTTCAGCCTGGAGTTTACAGTCTAACCCCCACCACGTGCCCCCTCTCCAAAACAACACAAGACTGGTGCGCTGGCAGCACTACAAAGCTGGAGTGGGCACTGAGGAGGAGGTGTTCCACGCTCCCAGCTTGCTTGTGCTTGAGGGTTCTGGAGCGGTACAGTGAATCATACTCGGTATGCGTACATCATAATATAGTACAGTTAAGCCTTATTAATCCGTGAAATAGATAGATTATTAATGAACATATATGAACATATCTGATCATTTTAATGCTTAGAATTAAATTATTACGTAAACGTATTGTAACAAGTCTTACCTAAAGAAAAGTCAAATATCTTATGTGGAAATGAAATACTGACGTCTACAGAGGGCACACTCGGGCCATTTTAGCCGCAGGCAATGGTGGGTTTGTTTCCCTCAGTGGTGTGCTGCTGTTTCCCCTATGACTGTATCTGTAATGGCTCCTATAGTGCAGCACGGGGGCCACCAACCGCACGCACACTCACACACTCCAACATTCCACAAAAGGGCTGAATAAGATATCTTTACAAGAGGCCCTGCAGCCAAGACAGAAAGAGAGAGAGGGAGAGAGAGAGAGAGAGAACAGGCATGGCTGAGCTCGTAAACCGCTCTGTAAACATTCCATTGAGGGATGGAAGAATACGGGCCTATAAGAGTGTTATTCACATTCACACAGGCACGCCTGCACACACAGACACAACCACAAAGAAATGATACAGAGCACAAGGAAAAACAGAAAAGCCAGGCAAAGTACGTGTCAGCAGTAATGCGTTTCATACAGAGCTAACAACCAAGTATTAAAACACTCACCGTCTCACACTCACACACATCTTGCTAATAAAACAGTAGTCTTCTTTGGTTTGTTTCTTAAACATTTCATGTTAAACCCTGCAGAAGGTTTCTGCCAATCTGCTTTATTATTAATATGTACGTAGACAGTCTTTTTATTCATTTTTGTATTTTTGAATGATTTATAATCATGTTATCGGGTTTATTATACCTTTACAATAGTAATATTTATGCTGCAATATCACTCACTTAAAATATTACTGCTGACTTCACTGATGTTAGACCATTTACAGGCACTGGGGGGCACTCGGTCAAAGTCGTGGGACAGAAGACGCAAGTGCAGTTGAACAGAACTCACTCTGTGTACGGAATACTGAAGTGAAAATAGGCTGGGCTTAGTAACTACTGATGTTCTTTTAGATGTTGAGCATATACTTGGAAGTTGAAGTCCACTGCAGCCATGTTAGTAGGTCATGCCAAGGTACTACCATACCTCTGGGAGGATTGCTTCTCCTAGTCCTTTCCTTCAGCCGAGCACCAGCTGGGTAGGGGTTGTGGGTGTAAAACAACTAAGGGTCTAGAACATTGTGGTCTCCTCAGGTCCATAAACCTTCCAGTCAATTGGTTACTGGAGCTTAACCAAAGGTTGTCCTTTGATGTCCAGGGGAATGGGAAAAGACCTTCCATGAGTAATTTAAAGTAGGAGACATGGAAGGACAGGTGGCTGTGGCATGGCAGGTCAAACTATGTCACATTGTTAATTTACTTGAGGATCCTCAAGGACCTGTTTAAGTTTCTTAAATGTAAGGCATTCGCCCAATATTGATTATCAAACTTTTTTTCTTACTTAGGTGATGAGTTCCAGGTGTTTTTTTCTGGTTCTTTCTTCTTTTCACTTTTATTCAACCAAGCTATCAAGTGTCACATTCATGGGGTTTGCGTTCCGTAAGAACATTAGTGATTGGTACCATTGGATGCAATAAAAAGGGGTGAGCTTGGTGTTTGAGCGTGTTATCTCAGATCAGCGCAGGACATGAGAATCTTCTGGATTCTCGGCTCAGAAACACCAACCTCCTGATTAGCATGCTTGACCTGGAAATCAGTTTACGACTGGTAGCTGGGGGGTCAAGCTAACAAAATCCCTAGTCTCTCTATAAACCCTCTCTAGACCCTAGATGTGTCTTCCAGGTGACCAAATTACCTGAGCACATTCTGGAAGAGGTCAAGTGTTAGGATAGAAGTGGTTAAGTTGGACAGGAGAAGGAACTGCAGGGACTTTTAGAAGTGGTTGGTGATACCATGATTGGGGTATTTATTGTAATAGTGGAATGTTTGACTTGACAGAATCACAGGCAAAATTTAGGAAAACAGGATGATGGCTGGAGAGTTCAAACATGATCTAAAGAGAGAATCTGGCAAAGAGTAACTTGTATCTGAGGCATTTGTAGAGCAGAGAGGCAGGTTAATTGGAAGCAGGTAAAGGTAATTGGAGCAGTGGCAGATGGAAGAGCCAACTAATGGGGTGCAACTGCAAGTTAAAAAAAATGTGAACAAACATTGAAACCAGGAATGGACCTTGCAAAAGGTAGACTTTAGCTCAAAAGGGGGTTAAGTGAATAAAGGTGAGTGGACTTATGCCAGACACGTTGTGCCAGTGCAGGCCAGAGTAATGAGACATGGCAAGTGCTGCATTACAGTCTTTGCCCATTCTTCACACTCCTTGAGGAAACATTAGCGTATAAAAAAAGGGCCAACAGCAACACAGGGGAATATTATTTTAATTCACATGGAAAGTGTTACTCTTATCCCCACATATTTCTCTGAGGACACTTCTCGATGGCTTTTTACCATAATAAAGGTGCACAACTGGGAAGACGCTAGTGTTATTGCAGCCACCCCGCAGCTCTGCTGACTTGCACCACAGTAAAGATCACCCCTGCCATTATACTTCACCACCTAGGCCTGCATGAGCCCACATTGCAACAGCATCTCTCTCCTCTCTCACTGTCTCTACCACAAAAATTCCACTATGCCTAGTTTTTGTATGCGTTTTGCCTCCCAAATGGCTCATGTAGTCACAATGATAAAGAATACAGGAATGAATACAGTCCCATGCCAGAAGATTGACTAGTTGATACAGCACATGATCTAAAAGTAAACATTATCCCAGGAGAATGTCCATGGCTTCCAGGCTGTCACACAGGAGCTATTAGGTCCTTGCAGGAAGGAGCTCCAGGTGTTTGCTACCTTAATCCCTGTCACTAAGTACCCTTTTGTGATACCCAAGCCTATAACATCAAAACATTTCTCTCTACATTTGCGAAGATGAGTTGGATTGATCAAAAGCAGACTGGAGCCTAGAGTGCACTCCTACCATTTGATGACTGCAGATGAGGTACCTGAATATGAGACCCTGAACCATCTTTTCCACCAGTGCTGCTTCTGAGTTCCATGTGTGAAATTATTGCCCGAAAGAAGCACGCTGAAAGCACCCCACCTGTCTACTTGACGAGGGAAACGAGTCGGCGTCAGGAACAGGCTAAGAACCTGTGCACACCGTACACCTCTGCCTAGCATCCTGCTCGCCAACGTACAGTCTCTGGAAAACAAGCTCGATGACCTCAGGGCCAGGATAAAGTTCCAGAGAGACATTCGGGACTGCAATCTCCTCTGCTTCACCGAGACATGGCTGAACCCAGTGGTGCCGGACCACGCCATCCAGCCGGCCGAGTTCTTCTCGGTTCACCGCATGGACAGGACACAATCTCGCCCCCCCGTTTGGTAAATCCGACCATGCCGCCATCTTCCTCATGCCAAAATACAAACAAAGGCTGAAACAGGAAGTTCCGGTTCAGAGGGAGGTCGCGCGCTGGACGGACCAATCGGTGGTCGCGTTACAGGACGCACGCAGACTGGGACATGTTCAAAAACAGCTTCGATGATGACGTCAGCGTGTTTACGGAAGCGGTTGTGGGATTCATCGGGAAACTAGCGGATGATACCGTGGAGAAAAAGACTATTAAAACGTTTCCTAACCAGAAGCCGTGGGTGGATAAAACCATCCACGACGCTCTGAGATCTTGCACCGCTGCCTACAACACGGGACATGGAACAATACAAGGCTGCGTCAAACAACGTCTGGAAGGCGGTAAAAGAGGAGAAGCAGCGCTACGGGAGAAAACTAGAGTCACAACTCCAACAGAGTGACTCTAGAAGCCTGTGGCAGGGATTAAGGACAATAACGGACTATAAAACACCAACAACCGGTATGATGAACGTGGACGAGACTCTGGCAGATGAGCTGAACACTTTCTATGCTCGCTTCGAGGCTGCAGCTAAAGACGCTAGCGATGCTAATGCTAGCGGCGCTAACGGCTGCAGACAGGAAAACACTGCCAGCACCGGAAACGCGTTCATCATCACCGAGCATGACGTGAGGAGAACCTTCAAGAGAGTGAACACCAGGAAAGCAGCAGGACCAGACGGCATCTCAGGTCGTATCCTCAGAGCCTGCTCAGACCAGCTAGCACCTGTGTTCACTGAGATATTCAACATCTCTTTATCTCAGTCGGTGATCCCCACATGCTTCAAAGAGTTTATCATCGTTCCTGTCCCGAACAAAACTCATCCTGCTTCACTCAATGACTATCGCCCTGTAGCCCTCACCTCAGTAGTGATGAAGTTCTTTGAACGCCTGGTCAGAGACTTCATCATTTCTTCACTACCCGACACACTGGACCCACTACAGTTCGCTTACCGTCCAAATCGTTCCACAGACGATGCCATCTCTCATCTCCTCCACACATCACTTACTCACTTGGACACTGGAAGGGGGAATTATGTAAAATGCTCTTCATCGACTACAGCTCTGCATTTAATACCATAATTCCCTCCACACTCACCACCAAGCTGGAGCACCTGGGACTCAGCTCATCTATGTGTCAGTGGATCTCCAACTTCCTAACTGGCAGACCACAGGCAGTAAGGATGGGCGGACAATTTCTCAGCCTCCATTACTCTCAGCACTGGAGCCCCCCAGGGTTGTGTTCTGAGCCCCCTGCTGTACTCTTTGTACACATATGACTGTGTGGCCACTACCAGCTCCACCACCATCATTAAGTTTGCTGATAACACCGTCGTGGTGGGCCTGATCTCTGATAACAACGAGACGGCCTACCTGAAGGAGATTAGGAATCTCGAGAACTGGTGCCAGAGGAACAACTTCCTTCTAAACGTCAGTAAGACAAAGGAGTTGGTAGTGGACTTCAGCACCAAGCAGTAGAGGAACTACCAGACCCCCGTCATCAACGAGAGCCCAGTGGAGAGAGTGGACAGCATCAAATACCTCGGTGTTCACATCACGCAGGACCTGTCATGGTCCTGTCACATCAACACCGTGGTGAATAAGGCCCGACAGCGTCTCTACCACCTCAGACGCGAGAGACTTCCGACTGCCCTCCAATGTGCTCAGGAACTTTTACTCCTGCACCATAGAGAGCATCCTGACGGGAAACATCTCAACCTGGTTCGGGAACAGCACCATGCAGGACAGACGAGCTCTACAGAGGGTTGTGCGATCAGCTGAGCGCACCATCCGCACAGAGCTCCCTGACCTGCACTCAATCTACAGTGGACCAAGGCCAGGAAGATAGTGAAGGATCTCAGCCATCCCAACAAGGGACTGTTCTCTCTGATGAGGTCAGAAAAGCGATTCCGCTCCCTGAAGGCCAACACAGAGAGACTGAGGAGGAGCTTCTTCCCGCAGGCAATACTGTCTCTCAATCACAATCACACCACCACACAGTACTGACCCACACATATGGTTTTTACACACACACTGGACATTCTGGACATTTGTTTACACTATTGGCCCCTGCACAACTACACTTCGTGGTCATCAAATCAAATCACATCAAATCACTCCAGCACAAATCACTTTAAGCATATTTGCACTGCATAAGTAACTTTTAATATGTGGATTGCACAACCATGGTCATTACTATTCTTTTATTACCATTTATTCGGCTGCTCTTATTGTTTTACATTTTTTCATATATTCTCCATATATTTTCTATATTGTGTATTTTTGTGTACAGTTATTTTATTTTTAACTTTTATTTGTATATTTTTATTTTTATTCTTCCCTAGTTAAACTTACCCTTTATTTTAATTTTCATATTTATTTCCTATTCCTATTCATTTTCTTTTATTCTTAGGTCACAAGCAGTTGTCTAAGCATTTCACTGCACATCGTACTGTGTATGACTGTGTATGTGACAAATAAAATTTTAATTTGAATTTGAAGTAACTGACAGCTAGTAAGGTGGCCAAAATGGCTGTCCCATGGCACAACCTCACCAGTACTGCCAGCAGCCCAGAGGAGACCAGAAGAACCTTGGGTAAGCAACACACTCAGCTAGATGGATAAAAGATACTAGATCAGGAGGTCTAGTCTCTTTGGGAAGCTCTGTCACCTCTTGCCATGCTGACAGAAGAGGTCTGAGCGGAGGTATAATGTGCCCTGTGTCTAGGTACCTCTCCTCCTAAGGAGATACTGTCCTGGATTCCCTGGGATGCCACTTGCTTAAAAAAGGAAGGAAAAGAAAAATAAGCACTGACCCTGTCACCAGGTACCTCCCACTTTGCATATAAATAGGTGTAAATGAGCGAATAAATAGAGAGCAACCACCACTAAAACAAATGAGTATTGATTCAAGTCAAATGGCAAATGTTGACCTCTGTCGCTCTCATTTCCCCCTCTCCTCCATCGGTGCTCTTGCCACGACAAGGGCAAGTAATTTGCCACGCCAGCCAGAATTCTTTACGATTGCTATAGGAGCAGACTGTTTCACCTGTGCTGCAAGATACTGGAGAACTTTTACCGCTGTGCCACTGAGAGCATCAAACTTTATCTCAGTGTGGTACTGCAATTGCTCTGTTCAGGATCATAAAGCCCTTCAGAGGCTGTTGAAAACCGCCCAACGTATCATTGGCACCCCGCTACCCACCTTAGAGGACTTTTACAAGAAATGCTGTCTGCAAAGGGCGAGAGGCATTATCAAAGATTCCTCTCGCCCCAATCATGGACTATTAACTCTTCTTCCATCGGGCAGGCACTACGGGTGCCTCAGAGCCCGCACCAACAGACTGAAAAATAGCTTCTTTCCTGTGGCTATTGCCGCACTAAACAGCTAATCGTGGAATGTTAACTAAGACACCACTGCACTGTCACTTTCTGTTTATATTGCTCTGCTTCATCCACTATGCATCTTTGCTTATAACTTATGCTTATCGTAGATCTACTTCACCCATATTTATTCTGTATATACTGTATCATTCAGTACTCCAGAGTAAGAAGTTATGTCAGAGAGAAAACAAAGCCATGAGGTCGAGAGATTTATCTGTAGACCCACGAGACAGGATTGTGTCAAGACAGAGATCTAACTAAAATACACATGACAGCCTGTTCTGTCAGAGTAGAATATCTTTGGAGAGACATGTGCACATGTATCTATATGTATGTATATATGTATGTATGTATGTACAGTATGTTTGTATGTATGTATGTATGTATGTACAGTATGTATGTATGTATGTATGTATGTACAATGCCTGTTTTTTGCATATTTGTCACACTTAAATGATTAATTCCTTCAAACAAATTAATATTACACAAAGATAACCTGATTGAAACCCAAAATGCAGTTTTTAAATCATGGGGGAAGTGCTGTCCAAACCTGTCCAAAGCTGTGTGTAAAAGTAATTGCCCCCTAAACCTAATAACTGGTTGTGCCAATCTTGGAAGAAACAACTGCAATCAAACGTTTGCGACAACTGGCAATGAGTCTATCACATTGCTGAGGAGGAATTTTGAACCACTCTTCTTTGAGGGCTTGTTTCAATTCAGCCACATTGTAGTATCTCAATCAGATTTAAGTCCGGAATTTGACTAGGCCACTCCAAAACCTTAATTTAATTATTTTTTTTAGCCATTCAGAGGTGAAGTTGCTGGTGTGTTTTTGTGAGCTTAAAGTCGTGAAGTGATGGCCGAACATTCTCCTTCAGGATTTTCTGTGCAGAATTTATGATTTCATGGCAATTCTTCCAGGTCCTGAAGTTGCTAAGCAGCTCCAGACCATTACACTACAACGACCATGTTTAAATGTTGTTATAGTGTTCTTTTTTTAAAACGCTGTGTTAGGGTTTACGCCAGATGTAACAACTTTTGTCTCATCAGTCCATAGAATATTTGCCCAAATGTCTTGGAGACAAGCCTCTATGCTCTTTTAGGTCAGCAGTGGCTTTCGCCTCTGAACTCTTCTAGGGATGCCATTTTGCCAAGGCTTTTTCTTGTGGGCAAGTGAGGCTTGCAGTTCTTTAGATGTTGTTCAGGGTTCTTTATGAGCTCCTGGACGAGTCATTATCGTGCTCTTGGAGTAATTTTGGTTCCAATTTTTCTCCATTTGTGAATAAAGGGTCACTGTTGTTTACTTAAAATGGCTTGGTTACCCTTTCCAGACTGATACATATCTAAATACATAAACTAATTACATAGTTTCTCATCTGTTCTTGAATTTCTTTAGTATGTGGGTATTTAAAAAATGTTTTGCCTGTCTCGCTTAGTCAGACAGGTTCTATTTAAGTGATTTTATTGACTCAACAGGTCTGGCGTGTGTGTGGCAAGTGAAATTTAAGCCAATTTTCTTCCATTAATAAATGAAATTATCTTGATGTGTAATATCAGCTGAATTAGCTGGTTTAGGTAATAGATGGAGTAAATACAGTATGGGGCAGGACTTTTCCTTTCTGAAACCAGAGTGTCCACCTCTACAGAAAAAAAAAATTAAACTAATGAGTTCTCAGGTAAATTTTTAACTTCTGTGGAACTTTCTGTATCTGCTTTTCAGGAAAAAAAAACAAGCATGAAGGTGTCAATATGTAATTAAACCACTGAATTTCACTTTTGTCTCAATGCTTTTAAGTGTGAGCGCTTATATATATAAAATTATGTTTGTCTGCCCACTATAAATACGAATTGTTGTTATCTGTTATATCTTATCTTTGAGATGTGCTATGCTGCAAACCCAAAATTATTTAACCTTTAAGTCACCCTTATTTTGAAGTATAATATGTGCGGTGGCCATTTCAGCGAATGTAGCGCAGCTCACAAATTGAATCCTAAATCGTTATTAACTTCCTACCTAGGCACACTACACAGTGTACGAAGTCGCGCGCGCTATAGAGAGCTCTTCTCCCTATATAGTGCACTAGTTATGGAGCAGTGGGCCGTTTGCTATTCAGCCGCAGACTGTCGTTAGTAGCGCAGGACTGACTCTGGTTTTGATCTAGATTCGCTCTCTGGAGACGGCTTAAAGAACACTCTGGACCGTTTGAATGGACAAATAAGGTAAAAAACCCCTACTTTTTGGTTATATTATATGTATTTGTGCCTTTGTACGCCTCGGGTTTTTAGATATAGCCAGAGCGCGCGCGGTTGTTTGGGTGACAGCTAGTAACTATCCAGGAGCTAGCGGTTAGCACTGTGGCTACCGGCCGGACTAACACATTTCAGAGACATACATTAACTTTCTTTTCATATATTATGTGTGAAACATGATAAAGATATTATTATTATTAATCTGTCCCCCAGTCTTCCCCATAATGTTGTCTGATTTAAACTCGCCACTTCTACCCCCTTAAAAACAGTAATTTCACTGTTAATATAAGTAACTTTATCCAAGTGCTGTCAAATATATTGGGGGGAATAAAAGAAAAAAAAGAGCTAAAATATGATTTTATTGATTTCCGTGGACATTCCGACACAGATTTGTTCAGCCGCCGCATACTTGCGCCCTCATCAAGTATGCAAGTATGGCAAGTCTCAGGCAGAACCTTTCTGTACTCATTAGTGCGCTAGTATTCTAGTCATCACAAAATCTCGTGCTGAAAGTTTAAGGCTTCACGGCACATCTCGCGAGATTTCACTCCCTATTTTTACAGCTGTGACTGTGCTCGTGCAGGTCCAATTACTCACTTATCACTCACTCACTTATCGTCCATACCACTTCATGCTGTATACATGGGACTGAGGGTGCGAGGTAGGGTACATCCTGAACGGGGTGCCAATCTATAGCAGGGCACACTCACATACACAAACACGCACACACACTCACTCTCACGCTCATTTTCCAATGGAAAAAATAAAACCGAAGTACCCCGAGGAAACCCACCAGGACTTGAACCCTCCTCTCTACTCCTTTGAGCCACCCTGACGCCCAGCTCTGATTAGACGTCTTTAAATATAGTCCCTCATACTGCATAGATGTTGTTTGCACATGTGCAACAAATGGCAATATCTGGTGTGTGTGTGTAATGCAATATATACCCTTTTTTATCCAATTCAATTCATTTTTTTTGTATAGCGCTTTTAACAACTGTCATTGTCGCAAAGCAGCTACAGTTATTTAAGTTTGTATGGAATGTGAATGTGTATGAATTAAAATGATCAGATGGTCCCTGATGAGTAAGCCGAGGGTGACAGTGGCAAGGGAAAACTCCCTGAGATGGCAATAGGAAGAAATCTTGAGAGCAATCAGACTCAACAGAGAACCCATTCTCATCTGGGTCAACAGAGAGCAGGAATTCATCTGCATTCATACTGTGTGTTGGGTGGCAGGCAGTTCAGTATAATAGTTGATGTTAATATGGAGTACAGGGAGTTATTGGAGGCTTAGTTAGACGTAGGAAATTCCAGTCCTAAACTGTTGAGCAACTGCTGCCAAGTCAAGTCCTCAGAGAAACAGTGGTCAACATCAGTCAAGGTCAGAACCGTCTTCATGATGGGGTGAAACCAGCTCCAGACACCGAATACATCCCAAAGAGACAAACGGGGCATCCATGTAACAAGAACTCCAACCAGAAGCAGGGCACCAGGATGGGTCATACAGAGGGCAGAGGAAGTCTGGATCTGGCAGCTCAGGAACGACATGTGTAGCTCGACAGAGAGAGGAGGAGAGAGAGAGGAGAAGAGAAGATGGGGGGGGGGGGAGGAGGAGAGAGAGAGGGGGGGGGAGGAGGAGAGAGAGAGAGAGGAGAAGAGGAGAGATAAATGTTAGGTCTGGTCACAGTCACATAATGTATAATGTAAATGTATATTTAGTGTAGAATGCAAGCAGAGACTCTGGCAGGACTAACTATAACAGCATAATTAATTATTTTAATTTATTGAGTATAAACTAATTTATTGAGTATTGAAACACCTTTCTATACTACTGTTCTGATTTTTATATCAGGTGTGTAAAGAGTATACATGAGGGACAAGATTTGCATCACTTAAAGCCATAAAGATTTTATTTGAAAATGTTTTTGCTTGCGACAGTAATTCACAGATTTGGTTGCTTGGTAGAGATATGGGAAGTATTGATTCAGTTATTACCACAATGGCTCCAATATCGATAAGAAAAAAAAAAAAAACATTTTGTGTATAATATAAATAAACTAGTTGAATGTCCAGAATGGGCTGTTTTTCAGTTTGATTAGCCATGTTTGGAGAATGATTGATCAGCCTATGTTTGGAGATCGATTGATCAGCCTATGTTTGGAGATCGATTGATCAGCCTAACATATAAACGATTTTGAACCGAGCGCATAAATGTCCGATATGGTGGATTCGTTCCTAAGCACAGTACGAATCATTTGTGCCTTTCTCTCTCTTTTTTTTAATCTCTCTCTCTGTCCGTTACCCTAGGTGTGAGCTCATGTGCGTGAAAGAGAGGAGATAGCATTTCTATAAAATGTGTTTAACTGCCCTTTGATGTAGCACAAGTAATCTGTTCAAAAACACAGGCGAGCAATGGCTGAGAAGTAAAGGTTAGGTGACCAAAAAGTGTGTGTGTATGCGTACGTGTGTTGGACAGGGGATGGGGTTAGTACATGAAAACATTTCAACATTGTATTTGTATAATGTACTGTATCCTAAAGAATTAATCCTTACAGCAGTGTAACTTAGTGCATCCTTACAGCAGTCAGGCCAAATATCTTTTAGGGCTGTAGATTTAATAAAATTTTATGATCACAATTATGATTATTGGCTTCCAACGATTATGATAACAAAATAATCAAGATTAAATGATTTATGACGCATTCCGTTCAACAATAAGGTTTTTCAACAATTTCAGCTGTTTGAAAACGCTTTGATTTCAAGGAGGCGGATGAAGGACAACACTGCGACACAGTCATTGATCGAGGGCTCTCTTGATAATGCACCGCCGTCCCATCCAGCCCTCAGAGGCATAAAGAAATAACAGATGCCAACACATCTTTCGTAGCAAAAGACATGTGCCCAGTTAGCACTGTTAGCGATCAGGGATTAAAGAAACTGATAAACACTTTAGATAAGTGTTACACGATACTTAAAGGATCGTCTGTGGTGTTGGATATCACAGCGCACCTTCGAAAACTCCATGCCTCGATGTGTCAGTTGTAAAGTTATGAAAAGACACATAACATTTTATATAACTTTTTATGTAATATTTGTTTAACATGCTGTTATATTTCAGTGTTCAATAAAGACATGTCCGGCAGTCAGTGAATAATCGGTTTTAATAAGTTATAATTATCATTGTGCCATAATCGAGTAACCTTACTGTCTGCGTGCTTCTTTCACGTTTTGCAGGACATCAGAGGGGTAATAACGAGGTGCTTTTGAGGTTCTGTGCAACACTAGGAAATAGCTCAAATTCTCTTTGATGACTGACCCAGACACTCTGTGTCAGATCAGTATGTCAGTAATAATCAGATCACCCTGTCAGTTACAGATTAGATTACACATGTGGTAGATGATGGTCCTTTCAGCTGGGAAATTCAGATCATCAGCGCACTCATGTAGCAGCTCTGTTTGTTTGTTGTGCAAAGTTACAATCGTGGCAGAAACACCATAGAAACAGAACACTGTGTATAAATTTTTCTTTTTGTTTGTTTTAAAGATAAATCGATTGTCAAAACACAGGTCGTTGCGGCTCAGGAGACCCGATGCTCCCTCGGATGCTTTACTTGACGCTTGTGCAGAAATCCACACTGACATTTGGTACTTGGAACAGCTGTGCAGTGCATTTGGACCACACAGAACACTCTCTCTCACAGACACACACACACACACACACACACACACACACACACACACACACACACACACACATATATAAACACTGTTGTTGGCTCAGGGCTTGTTTGCATTCTCTTGAGAGATAATCGATGCAAAGTGTATGACTCAGACTTTTTAAACTTTGCTTGCTTTGAATAGAGGAAAGCGCAACTTTGGCATATGATTAAGGACAGTGAAGAATGTTGATGGAGACTTATTGCGAAGAAATGGCAGACATGTACGACATAGTACACCAAGTCCCCGATTTACAAACGAGTTCCGCTCCGGGAGCACGTTCGCAAGTCGGATTTGTTCAACAGAGTGAGTCACGAATATACAATGTTAAGCATACCAATCCACTATTGGCTAAATCTGTGCGGTGCATCTTGTCCCCTTTCCCCGCACTGCACTTACTCTGTGTAGCCAAAAGCATTAACCGCATGTAAACTTTTTTAAACCTGCCTAATGAGTCAGCTGATCGTGTTTAAATTCAACCCGAGAGGGAAGGACCATACACATTGTTTACTGCAGACATCATTTTGTTCGAGAGCTGTTTTTTACTGTATTGGACTCTGAACCCTGTTTTGTTGAGGATTTTCCAAAATTAGGATTATTCTCCGTCAAGACAGACATCATCACGCTCCTGGACGGATTCATTAAACCGGTTCATGAATCTATAATTGTAAATATTGGTATCTAGTGTACTGCAGTGTCTATTTTTGTAGAATACCTGTGAGCTACGTCTGCGATTTGTTTGCATCTACGAATGTTTGTAGAACCGTGGTCTGTTCGTATCTGTTCTTAGTGTAGTCCAGAACGGTGTTTCGTACAGGTGTGGAATATAATTACGGTGGTAGCCAGCGGAAAGGGATGGCATTTTCTGCAGCGCAAGAGTGGTCTAATACATGCAACAAGCAACAAATATACATATGACCTTTGACACAGAATTTTTATTTATTTTAAATTTTCACATTTCAGAGATCCAACGGACAAACCTCCATTTACTTGTATGTGAAAAGGAAGATTAAAAGCAAAGATTTGGTGTACAAAGATGGCACTGTATGTCAGAGCACTTAAATATTTTTAGACATTTGACTATGTTTTAACAAATACTTTATATCTGAGGGTCAGGACTGTTCAAAATAGGGGATACGCAGAAAAAGAAATAGCACCGGTTCATAAAATCACATGTTTTTCATGGTTGTTTTTGATTGTTTCTGTGACCAAATAATAATTGAAAATTTTGTGGGTTGTATATTTTTTGCAAAGTGGTTCCTATATTCCGGTAGCAATAAAATTAATGCGTTTTACATGTAATGATAACTTTGGTTCTACACAGCGTTTGAGAAAAACTCAAATGCACAGTTTAATGTCTGACGCCTCCCCTGGCGATAATAATGGCATACATGCATTTATATACTGTGTATATGTGTGCATATATGTAATTTGTTTTAATATAAAAGAATTGGTCATTGGTCAATGCTGTGTTGCTTGTATGGATCTGTGTCGCTTTGGTTTTAAGGGTCAGGAGTGGGACAGGAGTGGTAACATGAGAGGGAACTGTCCGCTACCAGTCAATCCATTGCGGATGGCATAGTTTTCCATTTGGGAATCAGTGCAGAATGGGATGCTAATGCAGGATATAATAACGGCTATTTATGAAAAGAAGTTAAAGGAGATCCCCAACAAGAAACACCTTGAATATGTTTGCAATGAGAGAGATTTCGATTTGAGTTTTATTGCAGTATCAAGCATTGTTTTTTTTCTCGCTTATCCCAAGCATATTCAGGTTCGCCCCAGATCTTTTCCATGAAACAGATTTGTAAATCTTTATACAAATGACCTTAAAGAACGTAATCTCATTTAAAAATAATTTTAAAAATAAACACCACGGATAGTGGAACTACACTCAGCTTTCAGCTTTCTGATGAAATTTCCACCCTCTCTGTCTCTTGTCTTCTGTCAGTTTTAGGTAGAATTAAAATAAACAGCTGCAGCATAAGCATTACAGCGTTCTGCTCCACTGTGAAGTTTTATTTATTTAAATTTTTTTAATGGATTACAGTAAGTCATCCTGTATTCCTAAGCCGCATTCCCATTTCCGTCTGACTTAAGAACAGGATTTGGTTTGAGGCGGATATTTACGGAAATTATCCAGTTTGAAGGAGCGTTTTTTTACGCCTGTCGTAAAGCACAAAAAAAACCCAGACGTTTAACAGTTGTGTTAACTGTTTTGTACAGTGCGTGTGTGCGTATTTTGTGAAGATTCTGTTTTACTGTTGTGTATGTAGAATATATAGACTCTAAACATATTAATATTTTCTTCTAAGTTTCTTCACATTTGAATGGAATCTCTGGTAAATTTTATGTGATTCTGGTAAAATCCATCGAAATCCAGTTCATCCTGAAAGCGTACAAAAGAACCAGTATTTTCCCACTTTAATTAATGTTGAAACCCGGTGCGACTTTGAGAGACGTGGCGACTTCGTCTGACAAAAACCCGACCCCAGTGCGCATAAAATCCAGATGTGCATTCTTATACATTATGAACCTAATTTAATATGCTTTACATCGTTGCTATGTGTGCAGCTTGTAGCTGCAAAACAAACAACTTGTACTTGTATTAATAATGCTCTATATAGAAGAGTCACAGGGGACTAGCGGTAGCACTGCCACTTCATGCCTTCAGGGTTAGGAGTTCGAATCTCACCTCAGATTGTTGTCTTGGTCTTCTGTGAGTTTCTTATGGGCTGGCTGGTGTAGTGTAGTGGGCGCGTTTCTCAGCAGCATAATGAAGTCGTATCTCGTTGCAGTTAACCACTGTTTTTGTGTGGAAAAACTCACGAATTTCAAGGTAACCCTTAAAACTCCAGGAACACTATATTGGCGATAGAAACACAGCACTGCTTAATGACTGATTTAAAACAAAAACAACTGTTTATATGGAGGTCTTGCTGGTGTGCGTCGATGGAGGACGCGATGGACATCAAACTGTACATTTGGGGTTTCAGATATGTCATGTAGAACCAAAGTTATCTTTTATTTATTTATTCATTTTTTTTATTAAACCACCTCAAACACAAACAAAAGCATGACACACATGGCTTACTCCCAAAAAAATAAAATAAAAATCAAGATTTTAAAACTTTGTCCTGCTGAAAGTCCCGATCATGAACCAGTTGTGGCTTCTTGACTGAGACGGTTAGATAAGTCCAAGCAACCTTACATGCTTTTCAGGCCAGTGTCATAAATCCCCTGCTATTCCTAAGAAGTGAGTGTGGTGATGATTGTATAACCATTCTTGTCCAGCACACTGCACCACCTTTGTTTCCTCCGAACCTCCGGCACTGCTCGACTTTTTCTAGCATCTCTCACCGATTGAGGAAGACATGCATCCGGACTATCCGGATATTTTTTTTTTTTTTTGGCACCCAGGTGGGGGAATAAACTTTGTCCAGCAAGGACTAAAACTATGCCTAATTACCTACCGGTTTCTTACTGTAGGTATTTGGGTTAACTCCTCTTTACCTGCTCCATCTAAAATAATAACCTAGTAACCTAGTGAACCAAAATAGAATATAAGATTATAATAGAATGTAAGAATTTCGGCTGTAGCTATCGAATATTTTAGTAATCGAGTATTCTACCAAAAATTTAATCGAGTAATTAAATGAAATGTACTTTTGCTTAATTAAAATATGAGAAACAAAGATTAATTGGTTTTCTTTTTTAGAAAAATCAGCATACTCGGGGAAAACGATTACTCGAGGAATCGTTTTAGCCCTAGTAAGAATTTATTCACTTATTCATTTATTCAATTTATATTGGAACGTAAAACCTTTTAAAATGCTCATGATCAGGCATTTCTGCGAATCAGGTATAGGTCACCTGATGGTCAAGAAATATACAGAATATATCCCACATGTGCTGCTCAAAGGGTGAGATCTCTTTTAAATCCCTGCTTCAGTTCTGACACATGGCTCATAGGTGTTACCTTTTAAGCAGAAAAACTCGGTCTTTAGTCCTGGATACAATGACAGCGTGTTTTGTGGTTATTTAACTGAATTTAATTGGGTCTGGAAACGCCCTGCACTTGTTTGAAGACATGGCTTCCGTCCAAATGGATCATAATCTCTCTGACGCTGGCAGTAAATATATTTTCTTGTGTCTTGTACATGTGTATGGCTGATTAGGCGTACAAACCATTATTCAATTCAATTTTATTTGTATAGCGCTTTTAACAATCGTCATTGTCGCAAAGCAGCTTTACAATTATGGAAGTTCGTAAGAAATGTAAATGTGTACTGTATTCTCCTTCAATGCATACGTGTGAGTGTAGTGTAATTAGTGCGACTGGAGGTTTAGTCTTTTATTATTATTTTTTTTATCCCCCACCAATTTCCCCAGTTAAGATATCTAATCTAACATAACATGTACTTAAACTGTAAATTTGGCATGTCTTAAGGACATTGAAGATATTTGAAAAAATATATATATTTGGAGTGGCATAAAAATATAGAACATAAGATGTTTTGGGGAATTTTTGTCTCTGTTTTTGTTTTTGTGCACGCATCAAATAAAAACGAATTTTAATGCCATTTTCACAGGTTAAGGTAACACACAGGCTTAGAGAAGAAATTTGAATGGAAAGTGCCCTAATATAAAAAATAAAGCAACCTTGAATCTCAAAATTCAACAAATGGTGTGTGTACACTATTTTAACTACACGCTTATAAATGTACATAATAAACACAATCTCACACCTTCATTCCGCCCACTTCACAGTAACAGGTAAAATGCACCAGTGAGTGTGCAGTTTAATTCAGTTAAGCCAAAGTTGCCAACACATCTAGTATAAAATAAGTATACTGTATATTGTTAGGGCTGCAACTAACGATCATTTTAATTAGGGATGCACCGAAATGAAAATTCTGGGCCGAAAACGAAACCGAAATTTTTGGATGCACTTGGCCGAAAACCGATACCGAAACCGAAAATGGCTTCATTAAAAAACGTTTAAAATATTTTCTTTTTGTTTGTATTAAAAAAACTACAAATTAATTAAGCAATCAAACTTTTATTGATAATAAATAACAGTAATAAGGCTGTTTAACAATAACAAAACTTGCTTCCAAGTGCTTCCAAACCGCCGACATACTCCGTGTTTGATGCGTAATGACAGCGCGAACGAGACAGGAGGATGGGAGAGGCGTGGCGACAATTTCGGCTTTTATTTTCGGCGCTTTCTTACGTTTCGGCCGAAATTTCGGTGCATCCCTAATTTTAATAATCTATTAATCTGTCGATTATTTTTTTCGATTAATCAGATAAAAACCAAAAACCAAGAAAAGCATTCATTTCCAACCCTTTATTCAAAAACGGAACTAAAATCTTTAGAAAGTGCACAAACATGTTGCTCCTTGAGCTGTTATAATAATAATAAAATAAAGTATAAATGGACTAACACAAAAAAACATAGACATGTATGCTTTACATCTGCCAAATATATACAGTGGAACCTTGGATTACAAGCATAATTTGTTCCGGAAGCAGGCTCGTATTCCAAAACACTCTTAAACCAAATAAAATTTTTCAAAACACTAGTGGAATCACTGCTGTAAAGTAAAAATAAAACACATTAACCTGCACTTTACCTTTGAAAAGAATCGCGTGTTTTGTGTAAAGCAGAGGGAAAGCGTGTGTGTGTGTGTAAGTAGGAGGGGTCTGTGTGTGTGAGGCATGGTGTTCAATGACGCGCACACGCACACACACACACACACACACACACACACACACACACACACACACGTCTCTAATGAGACTTGCTTTTGCTTTACACGCGCGCTGTACAAACACGCACACAGACACAGAATAAAATGTTTTACACACACATGCGTGCACGGATGTTGATTATACCAGCTATGTATCTTTCCTCTACCTCCGCTCGTATTTTTTCACCTGATCACCTGCTCTCCAAAACTTTGTTTTTTACATTATTTTACATTGTAAAAAACAAATTTTACGTTGTTTTTTACATTATTTGTTTTTTGCAAGCCAGTTTTTGGCATTTAATTTTAATGTAACTAAGGAATCCAGAGTTTGTAGCCTGGTCATAAGTTCGTGGCCAGGTCGAAACGGCATGACGTCCACTCTCCGTAGAGAAAAATTTAGGATCGTCTTCTGAACAACCTAACAACAATGTACAAAGTTCGTGGATCATTTAGATGTCCACGAACTGCAGAAGTCGGAGGAACAGGGAGATTCGTATGAACCATCGTTCGTAAGAATATTTCTGATATTTGTTTAGATTTTGTCACTCACTCACTAACTGAGGTTTGTTTATGTTGCATCATCAGTGCACTTGTGAATACTTTATATATATTTTGCATGGCTTGGTTCCCCATGTTCAAGAAGTACAGAACCAGATGACTTACTGCTGTGAATGCTGTTTAGAAAAATGCACCTGCTTTTGCACTTCCAGCTTCAGCATTCTGTGATCTTCATGGTTAGAAATGTTCATGTTTTAGGAAATAATATAAAAGTTGTTGTGAACATAGAAAGCTAAAAGACTAAATTTCACTCTTAAACTCTGGAAGAGGTAGGGATGTTTAATTATAACCTTAAATTAATAATCGATTCATTACTGTCAAGAGTTTAACCGATTAAAAATGTATTAACTGACTCTTTTGGACTTCTGCTTCAGGCAGTGTTCAGTATAATGGTATTTTTAGTGGTGGTGTTTTGGAACCAGGACAGAGACAGCATTTTTACCAGCCTTTTATTGATTATGATTTTTTTGATTTGTCGATTTGGGGTTCATTAATTTGTTGCACATAACTAATAGTTTGAGACTGCTAGAACAGTTTAAACTGTTGAAACTTAACAAGAAAAATGTTTTAGTTTCTCATTATTTATTAGAGACGTTAATGATTAATCAGCTGGTATTTAACAGATTAAAATGCGATTTATTTTTTTTTAAATAACTGATAAGATTTGTTTTGTATGAAGGTGGTAACTCCTGTAATTTAACATTAGAAGACAGGCTCCTTGCCTGCTTTGGTAACAATTTATTTGATGAATCGGGTCTTCGCGTTTGCGTCGGTCTGCTCATGATCCACTTTCTCTTCTGCTACATTTATCTTTACTGAGATCTCGGTCACAGAACTGTTCACCTGTTGCTTTTAAACACTTTGAGTAAAGTGAGAAAGAAAGAGAGAAGCTGAGTGAATCAATGCCCTGTACACAATTAAATAAGTCGGTTTGTGCTGCTAGAACAATTTAAATTTAAGTCTTAAACATATGGGGAAACGTGTGTCTGGTTAAAATGAATTATGATTGTTGATCGTTAGTGTTGTAAAAAAGTATGTGAAAAGTACAACCCAGATAGCAAGGAGAAAATACTCATCATTCCTTTTTCTTCTGTAATTGACAAAAATACTCTTAAAATGCTCTTTCATGTTATATAAAATATTTTTTCATGGATAATACAGCAGTAAAAACTGCTCGCTTTGTTTCCATGACTTGATTCCCACAAAGTTTTATAAACATGTTTCTCACTCGTGATAATCCTTTATTCCATTTCTCAACAAATTACTTTAGAAGATATCTACAAAAACTGTTTGTTTTAATTATGTAGCTGTGTCTTACTGCAGCATGATGCCATGGCTCTGAAGCGGCCTGTGTCACCCTGGATTAACAGTGATGTGATCGGAGTGTCTGCTTCAATGCTTTTTAGATGTTTAATGCCGTCAAATCCTGATATTACATATACAGTTAAAGTAATGTATAGATATTGTCTAGACAGCCTGGTTCTCTCATAGCTTGAAACAAAAAAAGATGGAAGTTATTAATACTAATACATTTGAGTCATTTCAGTTTTGTTATATGGTTCATATCACAAGCTTATGTTTTTTCCCCCTTTTTGACAATTATGTAAAAGCATCACTTGTCATTCATATGCTGTGTGTGTGTGTTTCTCTCTTGCTTAATCTGAGCTTGTTGCATAATAAATTAGTAGAGAGTAATGTAATTTATTTACATGTACACAAAGAAGTCTGCTGTCAGTTCCAGGATGTCTTACTTTATCCAGATCTCTTCTCTCTCTCTGATACAGTGTAATCCGAGTGTAATCATCAGCGCTGACCTGCTTTTCTTCTTCAAAAATATTAGTTCTTATTTCAGAGACTTTTTGCTTTAGCTTCAAAACCTAATTCACATCTTTTATTTTCACACAATTTTAAAACAAGCTTAGTTATTATTTAAAAGTAACTCGTTCCTTATAACATTTAACTGAGCATTATGTATCTTTGTCATGCCTGATAATTATTTCTTTTAAACAAACTTTGCAAATAGTTTACCTGTAGGATTATTAAGAAGCTGTGACGTCTTACCTCTTCAAAGACTCAAATTTCTGTAGTTATGCTGGTTGAGTGGTTGTGAGCATGCGGGCGCGCAGCTTCAAATGAGTGCACACGGGGCTTCATCCTATAATAAATGTAATAAATAGGGATGCACCGAAATGAAAATTCTGGGCCGAAACCGAAATTTTTGGATGCACTTGGCCGAAAACCGATACCGAAACCGAAAATGGCTTCATTAAAAAACATGTTTAAAATATTTTATTTTTGTTTGTATTAAAAAAATGTTGCATATTGCAACTTTGCTGTCCTCATGTGAAACTTTGAAATGCTTCCAAACCGCCGACATACTCCGTGTTTGATGCGTAATGACAGCGCGAGCGAGACGGGAGGATGGGAGAGGCGTGGCGACAATTTCGCTTTTATTTTCGGCGCTTTCTTACGTTTCGGCCGAAACCGATAATGCTATTTCGGGCGTAAATTTTCGGCGGCCGAAATTTCGTGCATCCCTAGTAATAAATAATTTCTAAATCTATTTTGGATTCAATGAG
This sequence comes from Clarias gariepinus, assembly GCF_024256425.1. Taxonomy (NCBI): domain Eukaryota; kingdom Metazoa; phylum Chordata; class Actinopteri; order Siluriformes; family Clariidae; genus Clarias; species Clarias gariepinus. The sequence goes on from NC_071100.1 coordinate 40,981,430, forward strand.
ACTATACATCGAGAATCGACACACAAAAGAAACAATATTCAAAAAAAAAAATTTTTTCTCCTTCTCATCTTTCATTTTTACCAATGATGCCAGTAATTCTGGTGTTGACGCCAACTTGTTGCAAAACATCTTGGGTTTTCTTAAACGCAGATCATTAATGGTGGAAACTGGTCTGCTTTGGCAAAAGTGTCCCACACAACTCTTGCAAACACAGCGAATGTTACCTGACCGGCAACAAAAATGATTCCTTGCAGATGTGTGTTCGTAATTTTTGTTTATTCTACAGTTCAGGTTATGCTATGAGTAAATAAAGTCTATTTTGAACTGGCTGATTTTTATAAACATGGATTACAGATCATTTTCTTTTTTTTCACCATATCTGGGCCTTTAACTCTCACAGCCATGTACCCAACAAACTTTAGTTTGAATGTTTTAAGGGCACGAGTCCTTTAGAAATCCGAGCGTATTCACTCCAATAAAGGTGCAGGAAGATAGACGCCTAATATTACGCATTAACTTCATCGAGTTGATCTTTTACCTGTTGCTGATTTGTTCCTTGTACTTTCAGGGGCACCGGCGGGATGGACATCACAAGCCGCTGCACCCTGGGCGACCCCAACAAGCTGCCGGAGGGCGTGCCGCAGCCAGCGCGCATGCCCTATGTGTCGGACAAGCACCCACGGCAAACCCTGGAGGTGATCAACTTGCTGCGTAAGCACCGCGAACTGTGCGACGTTGTGCTGGTGGTGGGTGCCAAGAAGATCTACGCGCACCGTGTCATTCTCTCCGCCTGCAGCCCCTACTTCAGGGCCATGTTTACCGGCGAGCTGGCTGAGAGCCGCCAGACCGAGGTGGTGATCCGCGACATCGACGAGCGCGCCATGGAGCTGCTCATTGACTTCGCCTACACTTCTCAGGTTTGACACGTGTTTTTTTTTTTTTTTTTTTTTTTTTTGTGCATACAGACGACCCCAGAAACTATGGATGTGGTAAAATAAAATAAAAAAACCCTATTACAAAAATTAAAGAATGTAAATATAAACCTCTATACTGCACTGTCTCCCGCAGTGCTATAATGTAAAATGCACGTTACAACTATATGTACTTAAATTCATGCGAGCTTGTTTCTTTAGTATAAGCCAGGTAAATGCAATAATAATAATAAGTCACCATCCCATGCCGCGTTTCCTCTACGGTTGCATTGTGTTCTCTCCACAGTACTAAAATATTTTTTATTATATTTTTTATGAAATATAAGTAAAATTATAACATCACTCTTGGTTCACAACAAAAACAGAACATTAATGGCAGCTTTGACTGTTGTGTAAAAAGACTATTTTAAAAAAGTTGTTTTGAAGCTGATACTCACTTGCCGTCTGTCTCGATTTTTTTATTTCTTATTTTGGAACGTGCCACAGCCAGATTTCATAATGCTACACTTCAAACAGTTAATCCTTGGACCGCTGCTATAGACTTTGTTAAAGAATCGACAAAGTGATTAGATTTCATGTAAATTAAAGCCATGTGTGTGTAACACTAACTGGATAGTCTGTGTAAAATAATAATTTTTTTCTTTGTGATTAGCTTATCCTTCATTTTGTGTTTCCCTTCACCCATTTTTATTTATTTAATTATCCCCCCCCCAACAACTCTTAAAGCAGTGCATTTGTTTTTGATTTCATAGTTGAATTTTCCAAGTTCCAGTTATTAACAAAAAAATAAATAAATCAGTAAATGATATTGTTCTTAATAGTTCAGTGTTAAACCACTTGAAAAAAGTATATATTGCAACGAAAAAAAGCCATAAATCTCATACGAAATTGCGTCAGTTTCCAACAACATTCATTAGTTAGATTCTAAAGAAAAATCTGTGAACAAGCGCAGCCCCGAAGTCTTCAAAGTTAAGTGTTTGTACCGAAATAATATACAAGGTGCCGTATAGGCCATAAAAATTTGAGTTGGCTTCCTTTTTTATTTATTTATTTATTTATTACGATCTTTGCTGTGGATTGGCATTGGCAGTGTGTCAGAGTAACTCAGCATGTGTACTTGTGGCCCTCAGGTGACCGTGGAGGAGGGCAACGTCCAGACCCTGCTGCCCGCCGCCTGCCTGCTGCAGCTGGCTGAAATCCAGGAAGCGTGCTGCGAGTTCCTTAAGCGCCAACTCGACCCGTCCAACTGCCTGGGCATCCGGGCTTTTGCCGACACGCATTCATGCCGAGAGCTGTTGAGAATCGCTGACAAGTTCACCCAGCACAACTTTCAGGAGGTATAGAGCTTTTCTTGCTTTACAGTTCAGCTCATGAGTGTGTGGGAGGAGTGGAAGTAGACACGCGGTATTACGTGTATGTGACGTACACCAGTATCCACCGGGTGGCGGCGTTTAGGATTATTTTCATAAATGTTACACAAAGGCACAACATGTAGAATTGCTGACGGTGTCAAGCGCTCGAACCTGAGATCATGTCTCTGTGGAGTTTCTCCTGGGTCTAGCAAACATGATTGTCTATGCTAAATGACATGTAAACGGTACCATGTGTCCCATTCCTACATTACTGTTTTAGCAACCATGAGCCATTACTGAGGATGAAGTAAATGTTGTGAGGAAGTTGCTTAGGTTGGCAGATTTTACCCCAAGTCACGGCCAATTATGTAATTCTGTTAAAAAGAAAGAAAAAAAAAAACAGCCAAACATTACACTGTGTAAATAACTAATCATAGCATTCCGGTTAACAGTTGTTCAAATGGTTAGATTTAGTCAGAGTTACTCTATTTAAAAAGAGCCTTTCTATTCAGCTGTCCGAGTCATTGTGACGTTTGTTTATTCCAGTGGGCTCTCTTTAGAGCAGACTCAGTAATGTAATAATTGGTACCGCTCCCTTATCAAATCAGTGAGGAAATCAGATAACAAGCCTTACTTTCGTCAGGGTTGTAAGTGCTGCTCAGTCTCAGAGCGAGTAAACTCGAGAGCAACATCCCTGTGCTAAATTTAGCAACGCTCTTTGGTAATAAAATAGATTACGTGTCTCGCAAATTTTTTTGTTTTTTCTACGAGCGTCATGTTTAATAGATGACGTTACAGCCCTGTGTTATTTTTATCCCAAAGGAAAGTTTGAATCCTAACATTTGCTAAATCTATCAAGTAATCAAGTTATTATCATCGTTTAACCTCGAATAGCTTTTTAACCACACATTTCCAAATTACCAGGCCATGTTTCCCTTTTCTGTTTTTCTTTCTCTGTAATGAGCCTTTTCATTACACGGCCATCTGTAAGACAAGCAATTTTTATTTTATTTTTTCTGGGTGTTATGAGACATCTTATTGTTCGGTTATTTTGCTTAACAAATAAAACTTGACTAATTAAGTCTAATAGCAACCAGTTGATGTTTGTTTGAATACAGTTGTTGAACTGTTTTGAATTTATGCTACAACTTTTTATTTTTAAAGCTTTATGTTGCTTAGGTTTAGTAGTTCTTTATATTGCAAAAAAAAGACAAAGTATACCCGTGGGTTTTTCTTTCGGGAGTCCACCCACTGTTGTTTGACTGCCATCTGAAGCTGATTTATCTACCAGCCGACTACTCCTACTCCACTGAATGACTTTATGAGAGTTTAAGTGGTATGTGGTTAAAGGCTATACTCAAAGTCCTCAAAACTTTTCCCTGCAGAAAAAAAAGTAGTTACAGCTTAACCCCTGAATAAGCACTGATGAATCTGGTTATTTGGACTGACACGTTTTGTAAGTTATTATAGAAACCATTGGATTAAGGTCCTTAATATAAACTTTAGTCTTAATGAATATCTGACCTGCTGTCGTAGAAACCTTCCACCTTTAGACCGATCCAAATCAGGTGTATTACAGCATCCTAAGGCTATTTTGGTAGAGTTCAAGTACATTCATTTCACTCTCCTGGTTCCACTGGTTACATGTCTTGTTGGATTCCATGGTGAATTGATTCTCTGTCTGATTTTTTTGAATTTTTTTATCCTATCTCTTTAGGTCATGGAGAGCGAAGAGTTCATGCTGCTCCCAGCCAATCAGCTGATAGACATCATTTCGAGTGATGAGCTGAACGTGCGCAGTGAGGAGCAGGTGTTCAACGCAGTCATGGCCTGGGTCAAATACAGCATCCAAGAGCGGCGACCTCAGCTGCCCCAGGTCAGTTGTGCAACAGTTACACATTTCTTGCACTTAGGTCCCAAGTACTGTCTAACCCTTATTCCTGTACATTTAATAGTAAAAGTCAGTCATATATAAACGTTCCCACTTTTAATTTTGTGGGGTTTTTTCTGGGTGTAAAAACATAATAACCATCTGATCTTAGCAGGTCTTGGTATTAAGCAAGTTTAACCTTAGACGACTTAACAACATACAACTTCTTTTACCCTGCCATTATTTATTTAATTAAAATAAAGCCAAAAAAAAAACCCATGCAGGTAATACTCAGTGCCCTCTTACTGCTTCTGCTTGATTAGTTGATTATTAGCACTTATGCAGACCTCTATAAACCTCTAAACTCAGACGTTATGTCAGTTTGCTGGTCTGGAGCATTTAGGTGTGTGTTAACACAATGTCAAGTGTGGAAAACACATAAGCAAAGGTCTTTAGAGAAGCAATTATTGCTGCACATCAATACGGAAACTATTTCCAAGCAAGTTTAAAATTACATTGTCAATACAGTGACAATGATAATTCATGAGTAGAAAGCATTTAAGACTGTTCCCCAGGGTGGATGTCCCGGCACATTCCCATTCCCAAGGTCAGACCATGCAGTGCTCGAAGAAATACAAAAAAAAAACTCGAGCGCTACATCTCGGGCCCTGCAAGCCTCACTGAGCATGTTAAATGTAAAAGTTTATGACGGCACAATTAAGTCCTATTCGCATGGGATTAGTATTACCTGGCGATCTCTAGTCATTTGTAATAATTGCAGAGGTTGTCTGTGATCTTGATTGTGTGTGAATCAGCATGTCTTGCATAAATTGGTGGGGTTGTACATACATTTTTTGTCAAGGTTTTTTTCGTTTCAATGCCTTTTTGCCCATCTTCCGCAAATAATTTAGGCTGCGTTGTACGTGCTTTGAATGTATTTTGGATGCCGGGTCATATTGCTATACACCATACAACAATACAATGTGCAGAAAGAAAAAGCTAAAAACCATCAAAAGTGCGAAACCAGATATTGTGCAAATCCGAAGACATCACATCTGGTAAATTTTAGTAAAACATGACGGTAAAATCACACAAGGTCCCCAGATAAAACTAATCCTGTGCGAATAGGGCTTTAGAAGACATACTGGACAAACATTGTCAGGATAAAGCGTCTCCTATTTTAAAAAAGGGATTGAAATGATTGAACTGAAGAAAAGGTTGTAAAGAAGAATGTGCTGGGATGATGATGTGAAAGACATGTGATAGTCATACAGGAATCATTACCTACACGTTGCTGATATCCTACATGGGATACTAGGTATTGCTCACCCTGTATGTGTGTAATATGTGTGTGTTTGTATGTGTGTGTTTCAGGTCCTTCAGCATGTCCGCCTGCCCTTGCTAAGCCCCAAGTTCCTTGTGGGAACAGTGGGATCAGATCCACTGATTAAGAGCGATGAGGAGTGTAGGTGTGTATGTGTGCCACCAGTGTTTTGTGTATTTGGTTTTAAAGAATATGAGGTGTGTGAATCACCCTAGTATCCCTGTTACTGTGCAGATCAAGTTTAGTGTCTTTTAAAGCAGCTCAGAGTGAGTTTTTCTTTCCCAGGGACCTGGTGGACGAAGCAAAGAACTACCTTCTGCTTCCTCAAGAACGCCCACTCATGCAAGGACCTCGTACCCGACCCCGCAAGCCCATCCGCTGCGGAGAGGTGTTGTTTGCTGGTACGTAGATTATAATTGATTAATGAGTAAAAATTTTGAGATTCTTAATACAGAGTGTTATTAGTAGTCATATATATATGTGTGTGTGCGCGGGTGTTTCAGTAGGAGGATGGTGCAGTGGTGATGCCATCTCGAGTGTAGAACGCTATGACCCCCAGACCAACGAGTGGCGCATGGTGGCGTCCATGAGCAAGAGACGCTGTGGAGTCGGCGTCAGCGTCCTGGACGATCTGCTGTATGCTGTGGGCGGCCATGACGGCTCTTCTTACCTGAACAGTGTAGAGAGGTGAGCGTTAAGGGTTTCTTTATCCAGATTGTATGCATTATTATCAGGGTCACTGTATTAACAGTTTATAGTAGAGCAATAAGCATGTGTTACAAAATACAGACTTACAGAAGAGCTAGTATAACAATTTAGGAAAAGAAATAATATAAACAAGAGAAAGTAAATCTTTAACAGCGCTGTGAATATTTAAGCTCGGCTTTAGACTTTATAGTTGAAAGATTTACTTTCCTTTATCATATTTTGTTTTTAACCTGACTTTTTGGGATTTGGTGTTTTAGCTTTACATATTTTTAAGTCAATTCTATTAATGTAAACAACTTTGAGCTTAGATCGGCCACTTTTTTATTTTTGTGTGTTGTAATTAGTAAGTAGTTAAAGTCACAATTAGTAGTCACAATTAAATTAGTCAGTCACAAAAAATGATGTAATTTTGGGAATGTTGAAAGAAAATTTACATTAATGAGAATAATATTTTTCCAATAAAATAAATACATTTCCTATATTATATTCTATGCTATGTTTACAATGGGGAAAATTAAATATATTGCACATAGTTAAATCAGTGTCTACATTAGATGTTAAAGAAAAGAAATTGGTAAGGTATATATTATGCAAAACCTTTAAATGTACTTTTTACTTTGTTGTGGACAGAATTTAAAAGGTAAGAACCATGCTACTTGCCCTAATTACAGAATTCCAAACAAGTTTTCCCCTTGGATTAATTCTCTTCCTTCAATAAAACACATTTCTTTTTATCACTACATTTTGGGTTATAAATACACGTCATCAACCCAAAAAAAAAGTAATAGATGACATTTCATTAAGTAAACAAAAACATTCGGTATAGCTTTAACAATTGTAATAAATTCCTTATGAACAAGGGTTCAGCTTCTTGTACACTATATGTAATTTGTATAGTAATGCATCATCAAGAAACTACAACAAGGCTGCCCCCTGGTGTTTCTTTCCAGGTATGACCCCAAGACTAACCAGTGGAGCAGTGATGTGGCTCCCACCAGCACATGCAGAACCAGTGTGGGTGTCGCTGTATTAGGAGGTTACTTGTATGCAGTAGGTGGACAGGACGGAGTCTCATGTCTTAACATAGTTGAAAGGTTGGTAAAACAAAACTATAATCGCAAAACCAAATCGGAAAACAGCTTTTTATTTTAGGCTCAGACATTGCTGTGTATAGATTACACGTATGATTTAATTTTCAGGATGCTGTGATCTTTAATCTTATAATGATTTTTTTTTTTTTTGCATATTTGTTTTCTTGCTTCTTTTCTACAAAGATATGACCCTAAAGAGAATAAATGGACACGGGTGGCATCTATGAGCACGCGGCGTTTGGGAGTGGCCGTCGCCGTTCTTGGAGGATTCCTCTACGCAGTGGGAGGATCAGATGGCACCTCCCCTTTAAATACAGGTTTGTTATTATTTAAAGCACAAATAATTGTACTACTGAGACTAGCATTAGAGCTGTGAATCATGGGTAGACTGTTGATTCGATTTGGTTTTGGGCATAGTGGTTTAAATACAGTAAGACAAATCAGACTGTAAATATTAGTACTACTGTATTTAAATCACTATGCCCAAAACCAAATCGAATCAACAGTCTACCCATGATTCATAGCTCTAATGCTAGTCTCAGTAGTACAACTATGTAGTAGTAACTATGTGCACTGTGGCGCAGTGGTTAAGTCATCCGAAGATCACTAGTTTGTTCTAGGTGATGCTGTAGCCACCCTAACCTCCCCCCCCCCAGGGAAGGGCCCAGAGAGAACCGATTGGCCGATTATCACGGTGGGACAAGAGGCACTTAGCGCGCTCACATCAATCACAACTCTACAGCCGATCATGGGCTTCTGTGAGCTTAAACAAGCAAAAGGAGCGGATAGCGCTGTCCTCGGAGTGTGTTACACCGCCCCTAACAGTGCATGAGCAAGCAGTTCGAAAAGATGATCATTTTAAAAACACAATTTTTTGTTTGATACTTGGGTACTCAGGAATCCCTGATAATCCCAAAAGCAAACAAAACTGCCAAAGAAGCATTATCTAAAAAAACTTATCAAATGCTCTATACCATTCACAGATTTAAAACCAATTTTAAATGTTTACGTCAAAAATAAATGGAAATCAGAATGGGACCAATGTCTAAATAACAAAATATATTTAAAAAAATCCTGATGTTTGATTAAAACATAAATTTCGTTTTAACAATCGTTGGGATCAAGTCACTTATACAAGAAGCAGAATAGGACAATCAAAAGCTACGCCAAAATTTTTACTACCCAGAGATAATCCACCACAGTGTTCACCGTGCAGAAGCCTTCTGACATCAAACATTTTATTTGATTGTAATTCTTTTACTCCTTTAAGGTACTTTTTATTCTGTTGACAAATAAAAAAAAAGTTTTTAAACATGTAAATCCAAATTTTGTTTTAAAGTTCTTATTTTTAATATTAAATAGTGGTGAGACCAGCAATGCTCTACGGCTTAGAGACAGCGGCACTGAAGAAAAGACAGGAGGCAGAGTTGGAGGTAGCAGAGCTGAAGATGTTGTGGTTCTCTTTGGGAGTGACAAGGATGGATATAGGATCAAGAATGGGCTCATCAGAGGGACAACCCATGTTAAACGTTTTGGAGATAAAGTCATAGAGGCCAGACTAAGGTGGTTTGGACATGTTCAGAGGAGAGATGGTGAATATATCGGTAGAAGGATGCTGAGGTTGGAACTGCCAGGCAGGAGGTCTAGAGGAAGACCAAGGAGGAGATTTATGGATGCAGTGAGAGAGGACATGAAGTTAGTTGGTGTAAGAGAAGAGGATGCAGAGGATAGGGTTAGATGGAGGCAGATGATTCGCTGTGGAAACCCCTGAAAGGGAACAGCTGAAGACAAAGAAGAAGAAGTTTAAATATTAAATAACAAAAACTGACTCTTGCCATGAATATATTTGTAGAAGCAGGCATGGCATTAAAAGAGAAATACAGAAAAGATTTGTCGGCTGACTTCTTGTGGCTTGTAGTCTACGGCCCTCCCTGATTAATGGTGGTAGCCTTGAAGTGGTAGCCGCCTAGTTACAGAAAGGAATTGTATATGATTACAATTAGGGGACAAAAATCAGAAAAAAAATCATATATAATAAGTGGAGAAATGCTAAAAACTTTTTTGCTCCACATTCCAGTCCAGTAGGCGGTAGTATTGCATTAACTGCCCATAAACTCAAAAGAAGAAGCAGTGATACTCTCATAAAAAAGCAAGTATTTGCAGAAGATGCAAGCAATTTATATTTTTTGCAAAGGCTGTGCTATACATGTTTTTTTTAAGGAATTCATCAGTTTTTAGACAATGTTATTAATGTAGGCTTTAATATAATTAAAAAAAGTCGAATGCTGACCAACAAAGGATCAATTTAGTTATGATGCATGTCCGGTTTATTTAGTTGCTGATGTCTTGATGCATGCTGACCTTTATCATTTCTCATAAAAACAGTATATTTCGAGAATAGTAGTTAGTTGTGCGGAAACACAAATTTTTAAGTAACAATACCTTAAGCATAGTGTATAGTTCTGAGAACTTCCTGAACCGAAAGCAAATATGTGTCAGAATTAAAAATAATGTCTGCTTAGTAATTATTCTTATTCAATATATAAAAAAATAAAATGTCTAAACAAATTATAAATAATCAGATGTTCCGATGTGATGGAAAGACTAATCACTTCTGTCTCGTAGCATTTGATAAGCACAGGCCTCAACGTCAGTCTTGATTCGAATCATCACCGATTCATTTTCCGTCAGTACTAACGTATTTGCTGATTTAATTTAGTGAGTTTTGTCTTCTGGAATATTTCCCAATTTTTTTGGATTAACATTCAAAATTTAAGCTTTGCTGCCAATTCCACAGTAGCAGCGTTTGTGTTTCAGCGAGCTTATGTTACAGATGATCAGACAGCTGGTATTTATTCTGTGTACAAACTGAATCTATTAGACTTATGCATAGTTTGATATATTGAGTAATCAGCATCTCGATTAAAGCAGCTCATTCATTGCATTAAAGAAAAGCAGACTGAGCGAGGAAACTAAAAAATAAATCTTTTTACAGCCATGAATGTTAAAATAATAGACTCACTCTCTACCTAATGTGATCTGAGCATTGTCATCATCATTTTTAGCTGTTTGTTAAAATCAGTCACAGTGACATCTGACCAGTTTCTGAGCACTACATCCGGATTACTGGCACTTACTTAAAACCAGTTTTGTTAAAAAGAAAAAAAAAAAAATTGTTTCTCTGTCTGCAGTGGAGAGGTATAACCCTCAAGAAAACCGCTGGCACACAGTATCACCAATGGGCACGCGACGGAAACATTTGGGCTGCGCCGTCTACCAGGACATGATCTACTCGGTCGGAGGCCGAGACGACACCACAGAATTGAGCAGCGCTGAGCGATACAACCCGAGAACCAATCAGTGGTCTCCTGTGGTTGCCATGACGTCCCGGCGGAGTGGGGTAAGCATTTGGGGGAGAGGGGGTTCATATGCCTCAAGCTTAGGAGCATAAGGGAGTTTTCACATTTCACCGTCTACAAATACCCTAAAAAAGTCTGGTTCATTTTGATCAGTGAGAACACAATCGTTTTGCGCTCGGGAACCGTGTCTGCAATTGCTGGGAAAAAAAGTGGGTCTTAATAATGATATACACTCTGGCACAGATTGAATTAGATATGGAAGCAAATCGTACCTGAACATGAAAGTGGACGTGAAGTCACTAGTGCTGTCAGTGTCCTCAGAAATCTCTGTGTGAATGTTGCATGCAGCAATCTCATTCTCTGACTTGCACAACCATAATCAGAAGGTTTTTTTCTGAAATACAGGTAGTTCCGTACTTAAGAATGAGTTCTGTCCTGGGAGCACGTTCGTAAGTCAGATTTGTTCTTAAGTCCGATAAAGCGAGTCTTATGCCTTTAATGCGAAAATATACAATGTAAAGCATACCAATCCACTCCACTAAACCTCTCCCCTTTCCCCACACTGCCATCATGTGGCCAAAAATGTAACCAGGCCTAAGGAAATGAATCTGACGGTGAAATGTTGTCTCTGCGGCTTTAAATTGCGAAAATTACGCCATTTTGTCGGAGAGTTGTTTTCCACTGTATTAGACTGTGAACTTGAGGATTTTTCTAAATTAGGATTATTCACCATGAGGACAGCTATACAGGACAGCTATTTTCTATTATCAAACTCCCGGACTGATTCATTGAAACTCATTTCTCCCACGCCCTCACATACAATATACCGGATTCCTGGACACGGTACAAAATAAAAGGTGCTAGTGTAAACGCCCCCTAAATCTCCAGGCTTAACGATGTGTTTGTGGCTTTTAGGTGGGTTTAGCTGTGGTGAACGGCCAGTTGATGGCGGTTGGTGGATTTGATGGCACCACTTACTTGAAGACAATAGAAGTGTACGATCCTGACGCCAACACGTGGAGGTAATTATAAACACACAAGATGATTTCATAAACATTGTAAATCAAATGATGATTATGGTGAACCTTTATGGTGAATATCCTGTGCGTCTCCTCCCTCTAGGCATTACGGTGGAATGAACTACAGGAGATTAGGAGGCGGAGTCGGCGTTATAAAAATGACTCACTGTGAATCACATATATGGTAACGCCCTCCTCCGACCCCTCACAGATGCCTCACTATTGCTTGTGCCTCTCATTTGAGACATTAAGAAGGAAAAAAAAAGACTCCATTGTGTAAGACTTTTGCTTCACATCTCAAGCCAATGAGATCATCATGGAGAGGTTGAACATCTGCGGCTCCCTTGTCCCGTGAAGACTTCCACGTTCAGGGCTGGATTTCATCGCTCTTTCATAGGACCTGCACACAGTTAAAGGCTCACGTCTATACGAGAGAGACAGGCAGAGCGAGGACTCTCACTGCAGCAGCATGGTCCTGTCAAACAAGAAAAAAAAAGTCACATGTTAAAAGTACACTTCCCTGGAAGGATCTGTACTGCCTAGTATTTGTGATTCATAATTTTTTTTTTTCTTTTTTAGGGATGGGGTGCAGTGGTCAAATATAAGCTCATACTTTGCCAGGTAGCATCACAGCCTCATGCTCATGTGGACAGTAGCTTGTCTAAAAGGTGTTTTAATTTAATCTTATCAACTGGATGCACTGTGATGATTTTTTTTTTTTTGTCTTTTGTGTAGACATTTTTTTCTTTCCTAAATAACCTTCCCCCTGTCAGCCATGGATTGAACAAAGCATGGTATAGTGGTGCATATGAAAGCAGTAGAAGCAATAGAAGCCTTTCTAGTTTCTTGAAGGTGCAAATATGGATAAAGGTGCATGCAAGTCAGTTTTCAAAAGTGGTTTCCACCATTTCAACATTATTATTATTATTTTTTTTACTTTAATGTCATATGATGCATCAGTCTGTGCACTTTAATCCAAGATTGTTTTTTTGGGTCACTGTTTTGTTTCGAACACAGCGAGACAATATTGACATTTAAAAATTTTGGTGGATTTATTATGCATTTATATTTTGAGTTTGTTACACATGCTGGTTGATTATTATTATTTTCCCCCCAGAGAAGCTAAAATAAAATGGTTTCCAGTCTCGGGCTGTACATGCTCTGTGTTGAAATGTTGATTTACTTAATAAAAGGGATGCATTTTGACCTCTTGAACTGTTTACACCCGAGTGCAAATGTGTGACGCTAACTATTTATCAGAATGCTTTAACATGAATGTTATTTCCAAATAAATAAAAAAAACACCACTCATCCAGGTTTTTAAATTCCACATATTTGTGTCCTCAAGAGTCCTCTCCTCTCCTCTTGAATGGGCTCATTACATGAACAATTGAGAAGGTGAGAGTAGGAGGGAGAGTCGTTAGGCAGTGGGGAGGAGAGATTTGTTTTAAAATAATCCAGGGAGATTAGGGAGAGTCGTTAAGATTTAACGACCAGAGAGAACAAGGGCAGTCCGCTTAGATGTGCGTGTCCTTGTGGACGTGTGAAGAGAGGTCTTAATGGATGGATGGTTGAAAGGGCAGCATGAAAAATAGGAGACAGGTTGTGCCTAAGACTATCTCTTTTGGTTTCTTTTACACCTCTTATGAACCATCTATCCTCTGTCCCAGATTTGTACAGGTATCATCTTTAAATGTGATACCGGACCACAGTGGAAGGGGTAGCTCAGTGGTTAAGGTGTTGGACTAATGATTGGAAGCTTCGGGGTTCAAAACCCACAACCACGAAGCTGTCGCCCCCTTGATCAAGTCCCTCAACCGCTCATGTGTGATATGTAATTCTCTGCTAAATATTCTATCACTTTTATATTTCCGTGTCTGGTCTCCAGGTGTGTTTCAATTGGCCTGAAGTACCCTTCAAAGTAAACTTAATAGTGCTCGGTCCAAACCAAGTACTGTTGTGTAATTCCAAACTGCAGCGAGTGAAAATGTTTACATCAAAGAAACGAATGAACAACAGATCTTCACTTAATGGGGAAAAGGGAATGAAAGTTCATCAGTCACTAGGTCTCACTTTAGCATAAAAAACTGAGCTTGAAAATGGATTTGTATATTTATCATTAGCGAGGATTATATCTATATATGGGACACAATTTTAATTTTATTTTAATCAAGAAATCTGTAGTATTATATAATGTAGATATACAGTATATAATAAAAAATGGTGTTCTGAATGGTGGAACTTAGAAAAGGGAACTTCTCTTGACAAACATTCCCTGCGAAGGGTGTAAAGTACACTTCAGAATAAAACACAGCTTTTGTCTTTGTGTGCATGTTATTTTGTAAACATTCTTTTTAGCTTCTCTGACACTCCAGACAAATACTAGATATGTTTTTTATGTCTTGACTCTCCGTCTAGAGAGAGAGGGAGGCTGATAGGTGACAAGCGAAAATATAGCACATCCCTTTTTAGCTCTTTTGGACTCCTGTGACATTATCATGATGATCCCTAAACAAACATTTATCTATTCTTTAAATTTTAAATAATGTGTCAAGCTGTTTAATATATATTCCATTTATTTCACAGTAAACACACAACAGAGAGAAGTAGACACCAAGTATGGTGGTTGGAAGGTACGCCATCTTTAAAGGAGATTTATAAAATAGAGCATTACATTTCTATTTGCTACAAATCACATCAAAGTCTCTCAATGAAAATGGACTAAATATGGGTTCAGTGTTTTGCTGGATTCAGAAACCAACAAGACAGAAACAGACTGAAATGGACAGAGCACATTATTATTAGCAGCTAACAATTTACACTTAATGTAGGTAGGAAGTGTAAAAGCGGAAAAGAACATGGTAAATATTACACAAAGAAAAAACAAAACTTAGACAATATACATTAATTAAAGATGCAGACAAACTGTGATCTAACTGGGTTATTTCATAAACCTCCGTGTCTACTCTTGGCTAAAAGGTCAGTGGTTTAAAAACAAAAGGAGGATTCATATAAAAAGGTACATGTTTACAGCTGAAAAACATGTAAATAAATACAATTTTAAGATTTGTTCTTGTACAAAGAGAGTACAATATGTTATTAGGTCAAAGGAAAAAAAGGGACAAATTTACAGATAAAACAGCAAGACAGGGAAGTTAAACAGGTGTTCTGAGGAGAGCACACTCTGTTAGCAGGGTCAGTAAGGTGCTGATGTAGTCACTGCTGCTGATCTGAAACAGACAAAACAAACAAACTGGATTATTTCAGTGAGTCAAGAATAAAACATCGTCTACAAGAGACCTTTCACTAGAGACCGTACACACTATGGGGTAAGGACAAGGACGCTGCTGCACAAACCTGAGAAGTATGAAGAGAGGAATTCTCATGGCACATTTGAGACTGAAGACAAGTTAATAAGATTTATTAACTCTATTACATTAGAAACAACACCAGCAAGCGATACGGCCTGACTGAGGAGGATATTTCACAGCTAGAACTCAGTTTCAGTTCATCTGGTCCAAAAATGTTTTCTATTGTGAAATCTGTCGACCGGTTTGTGCCTGGTTTTAAAATGTCGCCCGTTAAAAATATGCAGGAATCTCCTCTGAACAGGTGTATGAACTTATGATCAATAAAGTCTTCATAACGGCTCTAATGGCAATTTCTGACGCTGGTGACTCTAAATGAATGTCTCCTCTGCAGCAGAGTTCATTTTTGGTCTTGCTTTCCTGGGATGTTCTTTATTAGAGACATTTCCATCATGGTGCTTGTTGGGTTTTGTAAATGCACTTAATACTGTTCTTACAAGAACTATTTCAGAACAGCCGACCTTCATGTCTTAAAACTAACAACAGATTTTTTGTTGTTATATAATTACCCAATTCCAAATGAGTTCTTTAAAAATAATTTAAAAGTTTTGAAATCCCCAGTAATTGTTGTAGAATGTTTTTTTTTTTTTTACCGATTTATTTTCTACAGAAAATTTGCAAGTGATGCCAAACTTTAGAGCGGTAGTGCATTTTGTTTTTGGCACTGGATTGGTTAATTAACAGTTATTTCTGTATTAAATGGGGTGTAATGGAGCAGGGAAAAACCCCGGGGCACCCCAGAGAGGCAGTAATACATTCGGCCAAGTCTGTTTTTTTTTTTTTGCATAAGAATTTACTGCTGCATTTTCTTATAAACGACCAGCACCAGTGTATTGCCTTCACTATGATCCGTGTGTGTAAGATCAGGAAACTGGACCAGCAGTGCATGTGTATGTTGGAGGGGGACAAAAGTTTGCGAATTTGTCCGTTAATGGTTCTGCACTACCCTGTGTATTGGAAAGTTTCAGCAATCTCCTTAGTTGTTTTCTTTGCTTGATGCAGGTCAATAATTTGATCCTTTCGAAAGGGAAAATTTTATTTTGGCCAGGCAGTGTATAATGTGAAATTGATAAGCATGCTGCAGACATCCTTACCCTTCACTACCAGAATGGATTGTTATTGCATTTCTTTTCGCTTTTCATTTTGTGCCCGCAACTCATAAGCACCCTAAAAATTTAAAAATAAAATAAAAAAAAGGACAGTGCTATCTGTTGAATTTTGGGGTTAAAAAAAAAAAAAATTTTATGTTGCAAAATCTAGGTGCAAAATCGCGTTTATTAAGTACTTTGCAATTGCACACACATGTGCGTATAAAAAAATGTTGAATTTTGAAACAAACTACAGATTTTTTTTTATATAATTCTATTTTTAAATAAGCATATCTTCTTTGTACCCTAATTTTTTTTTCCTCCCAAATATCTTTAATGTACAGTACAGACAAAACAACAGTTTTACTATATGTATAGATACATGTACCAATGTGTATTTACGTAAATATCCAAATCAGTCCATAATGGGACTGTTCGACTTGGACTGTTCGACTTGGACTGTTCGACTTGGACTGTTCGACTTGGACTGTTCGACTTGGACTGTTCGACTTGGACTGTTCGACTTGGACTGTTCGACTTGGACTTAAATGCGACCAGAACCTCAGAGATATTTTGATTGTTCCTGATGGGGAACCCTAGTACGGTGTTACTAATAAAGTAGACATTAAATTCAGCGTACTCATAGATCACGACGTAGTACATACCTTGATTTTGCCGTCATGGTGAGCGGACCCAAGAGACGTGGAGACCTTCATGAGCGTCCCGGCCGACAGGTAGATCTTAAAATGTCTGAAAAGGTGAGTCTCGAGTCCGTTCATAAACCGCCGCACCTCGTCAACGTGGACCCTGTCGTCTGTACTGTCCTCGACGTGGATGCTGTTCCACAGCTCCCAGGCGTCCTGCGGGTTCACCGTGTACATGATGTCCAGTGCGGGCTCTGAGGGCATTGTCCAGGTCAGCCTTAGGAACCTGATATTGGTGTTGGGATGGCAGCCGGTCCACAGAGCAGCCAGCCAGTTCAGAGTGGTGGAGTTCAGAAACAGAGCGCCAAAATTACAGTCGAAGGTGCGTTCAAACCAGGACTTGACCAGAGACGTGAGAGAGTCTGAGCCGCTGCTGCAGAATAGAGGGAGGCTGACGAAGTCGGGGGGAAGCGACTTCAGGTACTCGCAATCGCCGTTCACGCAGGTCAACCAGCCGCGCCACACAGATTTCAGAGCGTCTGCCCCAAACGCCGGTTTTGAGTGTATCTGAAAAGTAATAAATAGGACGAGAGATCACTCACTTACTTACTCACCCATCTTCTATACCGCTTTATCCTGTATTCATGGTCATGGGGGCCCTGGAGCCTTTCCCAGGAGACTTAGGGCATGAGGCGGGGTACACCCTTGCCAGGGTGCCAATCCGCAGAGCTCAGATACACACACATACATTCATTCACACTCTACAGGCAATTTGGGGATGCCAAATACTGCATGTATTTGCACTGCGGGAGGAAACCGGAGTACCTTGAGGAAACCCACCAAGCTTCATGCAGATGGGAATTGAACCCAGACCCTGGAGGTGCAAGGCTACAGTGCTAACCACCGTGTCGCCTAGAACAGGAGAATGATTTATTGAAAATTTAAAACTGATATACACTGGCTAATTAGAAAATATTTGAGGGGTATTTTTTTTTTTATTAACCACGAACCAAATCATAAACTCTAAATGAGCAAAAGTATGGAACCACCAGACCATCACACCTATATTTGGTTCTTTTGGCACAAAGTTAGAAACACAAAATTGTATAAAATATTTATGCATACCATGTGCATCATTACAATTCATGTTAAAGCATGACAAGGCTGCAAACAGCAAGCTTTGTGAAAATATCATTTTCCAAGGGTAAAGACTGGAAGGACTTAAATGCCCTGCACAAAGCCCTGACCTCAACCCCACAGGAACACCGACTACACCCGGTGTCTGATCTCACTGCAAGTTCAAGCCAAACTCCAAAGCTTAGAGAAAAACCTTCAGAGAATTAAGAATATTCCATCAACATAAGATGGACCAAACCTGTAATAATGGGATTTCAGAGCGATTTCATAGCGTCATCCAAGTGTGAGGGTCTGGTGTCCAAAAACTCCTGCATAGCATACAGGATATGTAAGGAATATAAAATTATATAAATAAATCAGTCAATGACAGAGTGATGATGCTATTATCACAAGTTGATTTTCTTCGAACAGCACATCCTGAAGCATTTATTTATAAATTTTTAAGCTACTTATTTTTATATTGTGGAACATGTGTAAAGTGGGTCAGTCTTCTCCTTAGCTTCTGATTGAAGCTGATAACAAAAAACATGCGACATGAAACACAAAAATCTAAAGTGAACCTGACACTGGAGACTCCTTGAAACAAGCTCTGTGAAACAAGCATCTCCTTAGGAAAACCATTACCTTTTCTTTGTTAATTTATTATTAAAAACTTTATTACTCTCCTTATATTATGTATTCGAATATATCTTTAACATACACTACACCTGTCACTTCATGAAGACCTCTCCAATATTGAGTAGGTCTCTCACACCTCTAGCCATCACAATCCAGCCCTTGTCACAGTAAATAGCAGTCCCAGTTTCTTGTTAAAATGACAGCTGAAAAGAGGTGGGATAATATTAGGCAGCAAGTAAACCCTTTATTCTGAAGTGGAGCTGTTTAAAGCAAAAGAAATGTATCATAAGGGGGCAAGCATGAGTATGTGAGCGAAATCGACAGGGGACTAAACGATGATGGCTACGTGACTGGGTCAGAGAGATTTTAAAAGAGCAGCTCTTATGGGATGTTCCTGGTCTCCAGTGTTCAGGATAAACTGTACCAAAATAATCCAAAGAAGGAAGACCAGGGAACCTGCGACAGGGTGATGGTTGGCCAAGGCTCACTGATGCACATTGGGAGTGAAGGCTGGCCCTTGTAGTCCAAATAAACAAAAGAGCTACTGTAGCTCAAATTGCCAGAAAGGTTCATTCTGCTTCTCTCATAGCCTCTCAAAGTGTCAGAACGAGACAAAAGGAGGGACCCAACACTGTAAGGCAGGTGGTCATAATGTAGTGGCTGACTGGTGTAAATAACACCAATCAGTAATTTTGTGATGTCAAAAATACATATGTGCACTCTATGCGAGTTTTACATTGCGTTAAAGTCTCTATTGTTTATTTACCTGAATAAAAATGGTCTCTGCATCTTCCTCGGTTTCTGCTATTCCAGCGACGGTGGAGATGGTGACCCTGAAGCCTGCCTCCAGTCCCACCTCGACGGCGACCCCCTGCTGCTTCTCGGCTATGATGAATGCTGTGAGGTGTTTGGAGTACAATTTCAGCTGTGTGTATCGGAAGCGGTACAGCGGGGTGACATACGCCAGCTTCCACTCATGTTTCACCAGAAGGGATAGTTGCTCTGGGTCCACTTTACTCTGCAATGTTCAGACACATACAGTATTTGCTTCTAAGACTTTGTTTTTTCCCCCCACGAAAAATACATGCAAAAATAAGTGTCATTTAACAGATGAATGACTCCACAATACAAACTGCTGCAGTGAAAGTGAGTATATGAGGTACACGTCATATCTAAGAGAAATAAGAAAATGCTCTTTATCCCTGCTCCCATTACTTGAGGTATCCCCCGAAGTTCAATCCCCCCTTCTTGTCATTACATATGCTTCCCCTTAGCCCCATTTTAGTCAAGTAGGTTTAGTCATTTTAACCATATAGCGTATTGTAAAACGAAAAAACATTTCTCTAGGTGGCAGCAAAAAAAAAAAAAATAATAATAATAATAATTCATGGTGGCATGTACAATTGTTAGATGGTTGTTGATCAGTGTGTTTGTGCGTGTGTGTATCAGTTCAGTCCCAATGTTACTGGAGTAGTTGAGTTTATCTGAGTGATTCGTATGTGTATGTGTGCATGTTTATCTGTCCAGACCCTTTTTGTTGAGACAAACAATACACTGTTTATGCAAACAATACAGAGTTTTACTTACCAGTTTCACCTGACAACACAAGCAGCTTGTTTAACTCTCTACACAGACTCTGAGATGGCAGTAAGATTTCAGTCACTTACTATAATATTGCAGGACCTGGCAGCTTCTCTTCTGGTTGGGATCCTGTGGCCGAGAGCTGTTACGTGTCCTGGTGTCTGCCAGAACAGAGACGGGTTCTCCATACAGCTGCGTCCATAACTCTTCCTCTGGGTTATGGGCATGTTAGCCGGGGTGTTCACAGCACTGCTAAAAAAAACAAACAGAAAAAAAATATTAATAAAGGCGTTAAGACTATATTTAACCCTGGGGAAAAAAAAAAAAAAAGTAGTCTTAGCGATCTTGACCATTCAACAAAACAAGAACAACCGTTTACTGAAAAGACAAAGACCACACACAGCCTCGAACTGTTCTTCACTAGAACGCCTCTCAACCGGAACCGCTCTCCACTAGAACCGAACTCCTTTCAACCAGAACTCCTCTCCACTAGAACCGAACTCCTTTCAACCAGAACTTCTCTCCACCAGACCCAAACTTCTCTCCACCAGAACCGAACGCTTCTCAACCAGAACCGAACGCTTCTCAACCAGAACTCCTCTCCACCGGAACCGAACTCCTGTCCACCGGAACCGAACTCCTGTCCACCGGAACCGAACTCCTCTCAACTAGAAACACTCTTCACTAGAACCGAACTCCTCTCCACCAGACCCGAACTCCCCTAGAACAGAACGCTTCTCAACCAAAACAGAACGCTTCTCAACCAGAACCGAACTCCCCTCCACTAGAACCGAACTCCCCTCCACTAGAACCGAACTCCTTTCAACCAGAACTCCTCTCCACTAGAACCGAACTCCTTTCAACCAGAACTCCTCTCCACTAGAACCGAACTCCTTTCAACCAGAACTCCTCTCCACTAGAACCAAACTCCTTTCAACCAGAACTCCTCTCCACTAGAACCGAACTCCTCTCAACCAGGACTCCTCTCCACCGGAACCGAACTCCTCTCCACCGGAACCGAACTCCTCTCAAGTAGAAACACTCTTTACTAGAACCGAACTCCTCTCAACTAGAAACACTCTTCACTAGAACCGAACTCCTCTCAACCAGAACCGCTCTCCACCAGACCCGAACTCTCCTAGAACCGAACGCTTCTCAACCAGAACCGAACGCTTCTCAACCAGGACTCCTCTCCACCGGAACCGAATTCCTCTCCACCGGAACCGAATTCCTCTCAACTAGAAACACTCTTCACTAGAACCGAACTCCTCTCAACCAGAACCGCTCTCCACCAGACCCGAACTCCCCTAGAACAGAACCGCTCTCCACCAGACCCGAACTCCCCTAGAACAAAACCGCTCCCCACCAGACCCGAACTCTCCTAGAACCGAACGCTTCTCAACCAGAACCGAACGCTTCTCTACCAGGACTCCTGTCCACCGGAACCGAACTCCTGTCCACCGGAACCGAACTCCTCTCAACTAGAAACACTCTTCACTAGAACCGAACTCCTCTCAACCAGAACCGCTCTCCACCAGACCCGAACGCTTCTCAACCAGAACAGAACTCCCCTCAACCAGAACAGAACTCCCCTCCACTAGAACAGAACTCCCCCCCACTAGAACAGAACTCCCCTCCACTAGAACAGAACTCCCCTCCACTAGAACAGAACTCCCCTCCACTAGAACAGAACTCCCCTCCACTAGACCTAGTATTAATTAGTTCTGATCTTCACTAAAACTACTATTAACTCGAACTTCCAGGTCAACAACACAAGCAGGATTGTTTACTGAAAAGCTAATGACCATTTACAGCTTTAAACTGCTCTTCTTATCCTCTATTGTTTACGATATGCAGCATAAAGCCGACACGCCTATTAAATACGAGAATATAAACCCCAGTGCGAGAAGCTAACACAAAGCTAGCATTAACGTTGCATAAGAAGCGATAACCTCACGACTTCAAACACACTGTAATGCATTTTATTTAGTTTAACAAACACCATGACCGAAAAAAACCCATATTGACCTACCGGACTCGCCCCTCCATGGCTAACAAACACCAGTTAAAGCGGAAATAAATTTGAAACATCCCGCTTTCCCATCATGCAACGCGATAGGAAAACTAATCAATCAAAACTCTCTCAAATAAAGTTCACGCAAGGGATTAAAATCAAACAGAATCCTAACTATGTAGTACATTTAACGCAAATAAACTTATTTCAATACGTTACTATAAGCTTCTGAAATAAATATGCCTTAAGTGTTTGTCACAAAGATGCCAAATCGATTAATGTAGAGTTTGACTACTTGAGTCTGATTGTTACGTACGCAACGCTTGTAGATACGTATACTTTCGTACTACACAGTGCGCTAGAATAGTGCGCTGGGAGCAGGGGAGTAGAGTTGTAGCGTACTCTGTAGTAGGGTAGTATATGTTTCTTTGAACGCCGCTAGAGTATAGTAAACTCGTGTATTTGTGGGTTACGTTTTAAGGATATGTCTTGACAGTTCCGGTGCAGGTGATTTTAGTTGCTTTTGACGGTTTTATATACATACATATATTTCTAAACGTTCACAAATATACATTTCCTTAAACAGTGTAAAGTGAAACCGGAAGTAACGCAAAGGTGACCGTGATTCGACTCGCGTGCGCTAAATACAGTATCACTAGCGCGAGACTGCCGGTATAGTCCGATTGTTATTATTTATTGTTATTTATTAATTTGTTTATTAACAATATATCCAGGAGGGTTTAGACAGCCATTTGGTTGCTCAGTACAGGGAAGTCAGTGCTGTAATGTTTGCCTGTTAAGAGCAGGACTTTGGGGTAATGGCGAGTAAACGCGCATCATGGCTGTTGCTAAGGGCAACTCGCTGTGTTTCTCGGTGTTCACGGCACGCGCTGGCGCCTGTGAGCTCGCGCTCTCGCATTTATGCTTCAGACTCCATGTGTGCACACACTCCGGCTTCCTCCAGTCAGTTCTTCAGTAGTAACAGCACAGGTAACCTTCTCAGAGTGATGCGGAATCCGTATGAGGTACAGGATGAGGGCTTATACACCCATCAGCCATAACATTAAAACCACTGACAGGTGACATCAATAACATGGTTTACAAGAGGGTAACAAAAAGCTTCAAGAGAGATCAGGGAGACCATCAGGTATCGTCCCCAGGCTGCTGACCCAGGAGAAGACGGCACATCGCGTCAAAGTCTGCCAAGAAACAAATCTGCCATGGATGACTTGTCCTTTGCGTTGAAGATCGATGAAACTTGGGTAGATGGGTACAAACCTCAGACGAAGCAACAGTCACAAAAAATGGGCAAATGTAAAGATCTCTGACTTTTGAAACAGGCTAAAGTATGATGACCCACGACTAGGGCAGTGTTTTTTTCCCAGTATGCAGTGTTTAGTGGCGGCACGGTGACGTAGTGCATCCAGGGTCTTGGTTCGGTTCCCCCTCAGGAATCTGCGTGCATGGAGTTTGCATGTCCTTCTCGTGCTTTGTCGGTTTCCTCCCACGATCCAAATTGACCGTAGTGTATCAATGAGAATCAGGCGTCAAGCTGGCAACCACATCCCTTACGTAACATAAAGCAATGGAGACAGTAACACAGAGACAAGTTTGTAGTAGGAGACAAATCTTTTAAGTAGATAAAACTTGAATATTTAAGGTTTAAGTATGATACTTGATATGTGTTTGTGGTTTGTTTGACTTTCCTTGTAAAAGAATAAGCTGTTGAGCCAACAATTAAGAGAAAGCCAAAGACAAGTTTGTAGATGTGATTTCACACTGTTACACTGTTATCTTGCATATAGTCAGTAGACACAGGGTAATGTAAGAGCTGACCAAAAGTTACTAGTGCAATGCTAAGAACAGAAAAATACTCTCTGTCTAGCATATGAGTCACAAATAATATTCATTATTAATTATTATAATGAATGAATGAAGTAAATATTACTAATAAGTGAAATGCAGTGCAATTGTATTTATAACAAAGCGCAATATAGGATAGACTTCTAAAAACTTTATGAATTAGGGAAAAAAGTAAAAAAAAAAAAAATTGAAACCTAAAGAAATGTAGAAAGAGAAAAATACACAGACGGAGCTACTGGACAGGCTGCCACTTGTGTCAGCACCTACTGTAAGAAATGGTACTTACTACCCGGGGAAAATGTGGCACCAAGCTGTACTTTAGGAAGAAGCCAAGATGGCAAAGGCAGCGTGATGCTCATGGCAATGTTCTGCTCGGAAACCGTGGGTCCTTGCATTCATGGATGTAATCTTGACAAGTTCCCCCTACTTAAACATTTTTGCAGATCACGTACACCTCATTCAATGGCAGTAGTATTCTCTAAAGGCAGTGCTTTACAACTAAGAGTTCAAAGAGTCGACTAGGCCACCAAATTCTGATTTAGTTTCTCATCCATGTGGAAACCCACCTCACAACGTTAGGGAATTTCTGGTAACATCTTGGTGCAAGATACAGCACGCTTTTATAAGGTCTTGTGGAGTCCATGCCTCGACGGGTCAGGGCTGTTTTGGTTACAAAAGGGCACAGTACACAACAGGCAGGTGGCTTTAATGATATGGCTGATGAGTGTATAGACTACACGGTGCACTATGTAGTGAATAACGTGTAATTTGGGATTGAACCTTAGTCATAAATAATACTGTTGTTTTTTTGCTGAAGGTCTGAGCAGTTTGTCTATCCGAAGTCACACCTGTGGAGAACTGAGCTCCAGTCACCTGGGTCAGGAAGTTACACTATGTGGCTGGGTTCAGTATTTGAGGTTTGTGATTTTTATGTTGTTTATATTCCTGTTCATATACTGTAACACTTTGTAACGCCCAGTTAAATAACACTGGCTTTCGTTTTTTTTTAATTCTAGACAGGATCTCTTTGTGATCTTGAGGGACTTCAGTGGTTTGGTTCAAGTCCTTATCCCACAGGATGAGGTATCAAAATAAACAAACCTCTTTATTTAAGATCAAACTAATCAGTTTTGTCATCTTTTATTAATCATCCTCATGTGATGATCTCATCCTGAATGTTTTTTTTTTTTTGGCATTGTCTTGTTTTTAGTCTCAGCGGGAACTGAAGGATGCCTTCTCTGGTTTATCAGCCGAGTCTGTCATTAAGGTGAAAGGAAGAGTCAGGCTTCGTCCTGAGGGCCAGAAGAATGCGGTATGTGTCGTGACTGTATGATGATAACTGAAAAAAACGATCATGATCAAATATAAGCAAAACAATTACATTGCTCAGGATACACTGTTATTTCTCCTGATCAGTAGGCCAGAACTTAAGGCAATGAAGCATAACCACAGATCCACCAGAGTAACGCTCTGAAGAGACAAAAATGCTGCTTAGTCACAACGATTAGTGTGTTAACGTTGAGAATGCAGCACAATCAATAAACACCATTATACAACACTTAGTTATGGTCCACTAATTTCATTGGATGAGTGACATTCCAAGGGCGCTTATATTAAGCATAACCTCATTAAGAGGTTTCACTGTTTGTAGCGCTCTGCTTGTTTGTGTTCATCTAGTAAAATTCCAATTCAATACAATAACATTCTGATACAATAGCGCTAGTGAAAACATCCTGGAAGCACCTTGAACAGGAATGTACAAATCAATAGCGAATTAGCTATAAATTCTTCTGGCAAAATAAAAATAAAGCAATATTATGTCTGAAACGTCTGATACTTGATAATTCCCTCATTATAGAACTGTTTTACTTTTTTTGTCACAGTTGTATGGATTGATTTCACCTGAATTGCTGACACCTACGACTTTAATCAAAGCCGTGCCGATATTCAGTATAACCGCACTCTTAATTACAGGGCATTGATAAGTAGATAGCCTTAGTTAATAACTAGTATTGCTGGTTATAGAACCCAATTTGGTGTATTGTTACTGTGTAGCCCAAGGTTATGGTGGCTTCAAGAGTTTAAGGTGTCGACTGTAGAGAAACCACTGGAGTCTACAATGATTTTAAGATTGAGAGAGAAATTATTTTCTACAACTATAACTATAAAGGTTTTATATATTTTATAGAACTAAAATAAAACATGAGCTTGTTGTTAAAATCTTAAATGTTAGCTTGTTGTTAAAATTAAGAATCTTAATGTCTTTAATGAGATTTAAGACATTAAGAATCTTAATGTCTTAAATCTCCACTACTAACTGTTTCGAGAGCAGTGACCGCTTGCCAAATTGCTAAAACCCCTTCTCGCAGAATCTCCAATATATTTCAATATTTTACATTTTCTTTGTTAACCAGAAGCACATTTACTTACTGTAAAGTTGCTTTACGTAATAAATAAGGCGCGACAGGTGGCTGTGCTGTTATGTAACAGAACAGTCTGGAGTGTGTTATTTTGCTTATATCACTCGATCACAATGTTTAAATTATTAAGTGTGACACAGTGCTCGTTATTGTAGAATAAAAGTGGTTTGTAGTTAGATTCGATGATGATTATTAAAATGTGTGAGAGACAAATTTTATTACCTGTTTTCACCCATGTACATTTAGCTGCGATACACAAACATGTCCTCACTGGTTTTACATAATTGTCTGAACAAAAAAAACTTCACCACATCAATGATTAGATGTTTCAAAAAAGTTTCAAGTTTTATTTAAGTTTACTTTAAGCTATTTAAGTTTACTTCATATGTCAATAAAGAAACAGGTTGCCTCAGTACAATGAAATTCTTTGCCACAAATTTTTTTAGAATAAAATAAGTATTTGTATGTAAAAAAGATTAGTTAAAAATACATTAAATATAGAATTAAAAATCAGAATATGAAAAATATGAGAATATCAAAATATATACTGTAAACAGTCCACATAGTGTGCAAATTCCACAAAATGCATGAAAAAGTCTGCAATAAGTTTAAGTCAGTCCTCAGTGTATAAATAAATAACGTTATGATAGACCAACATGGTTTTGAAACCAATTATTATCTAAATTATTAGTTTTTCTAGTAGTAGCTCATATATACATATTTATACAGCATTACTATAAGTTACTACTTAAGGAGCTATAAAAATATTAGAATGAGCACATGTTCCACAGAACTACCAGTGAAGTAATGGAACCCTTTCAGCCAATCAGATTTGAGCTTTTTTATCATGCTGTGGTGTAAAGAATATTGATCAACACCTTCTTTCCTCCCATATTTTCTCATACGAAAGTGCAGGCTCAGAGGGCAGGTCCACCTGTGGTATGGTAAGACCCTGGCACTGGTACCTCTCTAGTTCTCTCGCTTCATCATGGGATTCAAACTGAAGTACTGAGATGCCCCAGAGTGATTTTTTAAAAGACGTCCTGTTGGGTGTCGATTTGATCCTGGTGACATCCTGACGTCCTGCGGTTTAGCCATTTTCACTCTAACACCATGAGCATAATGTATTCTAGATTTATGCAGCACTACAAAGCTAATGAGGTCTCTCTAAAGAAGAAGAAGAAAGAAAAAAAAACACCAAAAAGATTGGTGCAACGTAGCGTTATCGCTTTGAAGATCGTGGGATGAAACGTTTCAACATTTTGCAAGTTGCATCCGTCTATCCAATCACATTCCTGACAGAATCCACTAACTGTGGATTAAGACATTACTAATTCATACCACTTTAAAAAGTAAAATTATAATAAATATTCATTCACATTTTGCAGCATCTGTCAGGAGTAATAACATAATTGGAATAATCAGGAATAATCACGCTTTTCACTCAAGGTTATTATCAAAACAAATGTGCATAAAAAAAAATCTCATTAGCACTTTTTTTTTTGGGTGTTGTGACTTTCAGAACATGTCTACTGGAGAAATTGAAGTGTGTGCTGAGAGCCTGGACGTGTTGAACACCTGCCACAAACTGCCTTTTGAGATTAAGGACTTTGTCAAGGCAAGTTGTTTACTGCGAGGAAGCTCATTTCATGCCTAATTTCTGAAAGCGTTCCATTATATTGTTTTGCCGTCATGGGGATTTAGCATTTTGAGTTTTCCCATTAGGCTATCGTGGGCCTTCCCTGCAGTGCATTCATTCATCATTACGTTATTTAAAGACAAATGTTTTAGCTTGTTCTCACAAAGTTCCACCAAAGTGTTTCTACATAAATTACTGAAGACAGATAGTTTCACGTCTTTCACTAAGCTAATTATTTTGTCGCATTTATCCTAAGGGTGGGAATCTGAGCAATACATTATTATAGTGTGGCTTTTATACTGGCACGTTTTACATCTAACCCCCGTGTATGTTTTGTTGCGGCAGAAATCAGAAGCTCTCCGGATGCAGTATCGATATCTTGATCTTCGGTCTTCTCCGATGCAGTATAATCTCAGACTACGATCGCGACTTGTGATGAAAATGAGAGAGTACCTTTGCAATTTGCATGGTAGGACTGTAATTTAAACTACTCGCTCTCAAACCCTGTCTGTGTTATAAGAATTTAAAATTGCATTTCTTTCTTGCCCCCTCAGGATTTGTTGACGTAGAGACGCCAACACTGTTTAAAAGGACCCCTGGGGTAGGTTTTCTCCCAACATTCATTTAAGAAGATCAAATAATATATCTAGTAGGCATACATAAATAACACTACTACTTATCACACAATCATTTTGCCTGCATTTCAGCTATAAGTAGATAGCATTCACTACAAATAAAGGTTGTCCAATAGTGTCATTACAACAGTGTAAGGATGTCCGTTTTCCATGTTCCAACATTCTGCATACTAGTTAAGTGTGACCATAATAAAACCAGGACTTTATAACTAGAACTGCCAATTAATTCAGTTTAACTTTAAGGAGTTAGTAGGACTAAAGATTAATTTATTCACAGAATTGAAAGTTACATGAAAATTTAAAGTAAAAAATACTGAAGCATTGTGATGTTTTGTTGTCATGTCCCTTACAAAGTGATAATCTTTTTTTCCTGCCAACCTACAGCTCCAAACTGTAGGCCAGTAGGTGGTGGTATTGCACCAACTCATAAACTTAAAAGAAGAAGTAATAGACTTATAAAACATGAGTATTCGCAGAGCACTGTAAAAATTGTGGTATGTTTTAAAGGGGTTTATCAAGTACCTTAATTAAAAAATTGTGATTCTATTCTGAATCAAACAGTGACACAACAGTTCAGTTAAATCAATCGACCACCAAAAGATTGATTTAATTGCATAATTGATTAAACCTCACAGTGCTATACATAACTATCCATTCAGCTAAAGAATGAATAAGGACTAAAGCTTAATATGAGGTGTTCTAGAAAAAAATAAACCAATGGATGCTATTATTTGCCCAAAATGTTTTATTCCTCTCATTTCACAGCAATTTTTCATATTTGAATTTATTAAAGAATTACATCATACAGGTGTTTTATTGGCTGAAAAAAAAGTCTGTTCTTGTTATAGGAAAATAAACTTGATTCAACCAAGATCTAATTTAATGTCTAAATAGCTAATAAGAGAAACATGCTAAGGACACTGTCATTCTAAAAGTTCAGCACATGGATAATATGTAGAGAAAAATGTACCACAGTGTGCAAGAGGTGAAGAGGCTCAAGAGGTGCTCAAGAGTTTAAGTTCATGCTTAAGGAGTGTTTATTTGTAATCCGGAATAAAACACAAACATAATTGTAATGCCTACAAGCAGGCAGAATTAAAAATCAGGGCTTAGACATAAACCCTGTAGCTGAGTTAGTGAAAGCAAGAAAGCACAGAATAAAAATGGTACGATTAATGCCCCGATTTATGCACCGAGGGGCAGAGATACAAGAGCTGACTACATAAAAACTCACAATTTAACATACATGTCAGTGTAACACACAAGAAAGACTGGTGGATTGAGATTCTGTGGTTAACAGTGGTGGGTATATAGATGGTCTTGGATTAGCATGTCTAAAAGTGCCGATAACTCCGTGCTTAAATCGAATTCAGTTAAACAGATGTGATTAATCCCAGAGAACTCGGTCTAAGACCTGGAGCACTTTATAATTGAAATGTGCATTGATTTGTTTTTGTATTTACAAGCCACCTATTACATTACATAAAGAGATCAAATGACCAGAAGCAGCCAGATGACCATGTGTCATGCTTGCTTTAATCAGGAAGTGCTGCCTTGTTTGCTTTGTATTTAATTACTAATTATCTGTGATTAGGAAAAGCATAACCTTGTGATTGACCCGATACGTCCCTGCATCATTAACCAGTCGTGGTAGCACTGTTTCACTTCACCTCCCAGTTTAATACAGATCCTCACCCGATGTTCTTTTTTTTATTTATTTTTGTATATTGCGCTTACATACTTTATATGTACAGGTGCAAGAAGATTATGACTAACACAAAAAAACACACAAAAAGAGCCACAGGTCTGACTGAAAGCTTTACTTCTCCAAAATATGCAGGCGCGCACAGGGGATATAAATACACAGACTAATGAAGGGTAACAAGAAACAGGTGAGAACAATTAATAACCATGGCAACAAAGCTAACAGGAGCAGGAAACAATGACCTTATATGGAAAAATGAGCTGGAAAAATGGTACAGATGGTGTCAGAATCAGGCCAGGCATGAAATACAGCTTATTATATTTAGTCATACAGGATAAATCTAAATATGCTAAATACAGCTTTAATTACGTTCTTAATTAAAGATCTACAGATTTTCATTTGCTTTTATTTATTTATTTATTATATTTTTTTTAATCGAGCGATTTATATTGTGTCAAAATTGTTTCGTACTCATTAAACTTTAAAACACATTTTGACTTTACTTACATGTACTGTTACTGGTTAGGGTGCCAAAGAGTTTGTGGTGCCATCTGGAGAACCTGGAATGTTCTACTCCCTCCCACAGAGCCCCCAGCAGTTCAAACAGCTTCTGATGGTGGCAGGTCTGGATAGGTAAGATTGCACAACATTCGGCTCCAATGGAGCTGAAAAACTAATAGCTTGGTCACAGTATAGTATTTTTCAGCCGTGATGTAGTACAGGGATTCCCAAACTTTTTGAGTCCATACACACTTAACTCACTCTGCTGCCTTAGTGTGATCCATGGGTTTGCTTTCCGGAAATAAAAAAGTCTCGTGAAGGACTGTGAGTGTGATACTGTGTGTGTGTGTGTGTGTGTGTGTGTGTGTGTGTGTGTGTGTGTGTGTGTGTGTGTGTGTGTGTTAAAATTTCAGCATCATATAAGTGTGTAGACTGGTAACAGTGCTCTAATGCAGCTGCAGCAAGTTATCTTTTATCTTTAATCCAGAAACCTGCAGCATGAAAACTCATCATTTCTTCATTTTGCTAATGTCCGCTAACATAACACATGTAGACCTTTGACCTATGTTATGTTGTCTTTGCTGTCATTGCTTTTTATCTGGTTTAGTTTTTATTTAAAGAACGATTAAGAATTTGACCAGTATTTTATGTAATTTAAAATAGACATTTTGAGGGAAAAATGTATTGAAAGAAAATAGAGAGTAGTTTGTGTGCCTGTGATGTACTGTAGTATATGACGGTGAACCATGTCTCGAGTTAATTATTTATAGTGAGGGGTAAATACTGACATTAACCTGACATTAACACACGAGATTAACCTAGCTACTGACTTGAACTTTCCCTTAAATTCAATTTATACCAGCTTGATCAAGCTCCAGTACTACTGTCTGACAATAATTTTAAACCGCAATATTATTTGGAACATGTTTAGTGTAAATACTGAATATATGACTAATAATCTGTGAAATTCCATTTAACGGCAGTGTTAATATATAAATATGAAACCATAAATGAGGTTGTTACATCATCGTTGAGGTAAGCTGGGTGACCCTTTAAACTATTATTATTATTTTTTTTACGAGCGAGAACATCGAGTTATTTTTATTAGCCTACTTCTTGCACACACATTAGGATTTCATGACCTCAATTTAATGGAAGCCCGATATTTAAGTGGAAATCTCGTGGTTACATTCACATTAATCGTGCACTTCACATCAAATGACGGTGCACTTCTACTGCATCTCTCGACAGCTTTTTCTGAAGAGTTTTTCCATCAGTGCCTAAGCTCCACACTTTTTGCCGCTGTCAGCACACATTAGAAGGGTGCTCCCGGTGCTTAGTGCAGAAAGAGGATGTCTTATAAGCTGGCAGCTGGATAATATAGAGGAAAGCCTTATTGTAATAAATTAGTGCATAATGTTCCTATAAGTTGCTTTTTTAAATGTTTGCCAATATTTTAAAAAATTTATATAGCAATAGATTTCTCTTTATTTCTATCTTTTCAAATTCTTGCTTATGATACGTTTGCCAGCAAGAAGGTAGTCTTTAATTGTGTTATTGGTTTATTGTCAAAAGGGCCTATGGTCATTTCGCCCATTCCTTTTTTTGTGTCTGGTAAATACATTCATCAAGAAAGATTATACATTGCGTGGTCAAAAAAAAGTTACCATTTGGATTAAAATAAGCAAACACCTACAGTAAGTGCCTTTAAATAGGATGATTTCTGCAGTGCATGGTATGTTTCTTTTTACCTTAAATGATGCAGTAAGAAGCTTCTCGTTGCTTTAACAACCATCTTGGAAGACGAATCCCATGGTGGTGCCAAAGATGTCACTGTGGTTCCTAAGGGTCAGAATATTGGCCTGCATCAACAACTAAAGATATTATCGAAAGTACTGGATTTGGGTTAAGAATTGTATAAGACATTATTAAAATTATTAAAATGTCCAAAAAGTCACTGCCTGGATTTAACTAAGCAAATAGTTATTAGCCTTCCATTGGATAATTACTGCAGTCATCTAACACTAACTGTGATGCAGCGAGTAGCTTCTCATTCTTTAAACAACCATGAAAGAAAGACGTTACTCTGTTTCAGTCAGGTCAAATTGTTGTCCTGCATCAAGCAAAAAAAATATGTAAAATCTATTCTTAAAATTCACTGGCTAATAGTAATAATAGGATAGTAACAATAGGATAGGTGTGAACCATCATCTTCGATGAAGAAAAGTGGATGGAAAAACAACCTGCGTGATCACTTAAAGATTTTTGAAAAAAGAAATTATTTTAATAAATATAAAACAAAACAAGACTATGTTTAATGGTTAATGTAAGCGCATTTATTATAATCTGAATTTCCACATGTACAACAGGAAGAGAGTTTGAATATATGACATCACATTATACAGTATAATTGAGAGTTTGTTGAAATAAAGACAATAATAAAGGGACGATCAGCATGAACGCAGATCAAGATATGAGAGTACTCTTATCTGGCGCAATGAGGAGATGATCTGTCTTTTTTTTTTAAGCTGTCTAGTTTTGTTTTGTTGCTGTTGTCTTCATTAAACTTTGATTGAACATTGATTATCATGGAAAGTATTTTCCCCCTTTTTTGTAATTGAATTCTAAAAGTTATATATTCATTACACATAAAGTAAGATTTTCACCTTTTTGTTTTAATTTAAATAATTACAGCTCACTCAAAAATCCACTATATAAGAATACTGTAATACTGTATAATATTTCATTTAGAAGGAAGGGAGTGAGGCTGTGGTCACTTGTCTTTTCAGTTTAAAAATATATTTCAGAAATGTATTATGATGTTCAAGTATCTGATTTCATGTCTGATTTTCTGTGTGTGATGTAATCTCAGGTACTTTCAGGTGGCACGCTGCTACAGAGACGAAGGCTCCAAGCCTGACAGACAGCCTGAATTCACACAGGTAATGACCCAGCGAAGCCTATGATTGGCTGTTGTATATGTGAGAACTAAGTTTGGCTCTGAATGCCAGGGAATGCTGTGATTTATCTTTCTCTTCCTCCCACACACTTCTTCTAGCTGTGCTAATAGCCTAGAGGTGAAACTTTAATTAGAATAACAGTGCAATGCACTTGCAGGTGGACATTGAAATGTCTTTTGTGGACGCGTCTGGAATCATGACTCTGATTGAAGGCCTGTTGCAACACTCCTGGCCTGAAGACAAAGGGACGATCAGCACCCCTTTCCCCTGCCTGACATTTGAGGAAGCCATGAAAAATTATGGAGTGGACAAACCTGACACTAGATTTGGAATGAAGGTCAGTGTCAGTGTGTGTTTCTTATTTATATACTAGTTTGAGAAAATATGCAGTACTTCATCATCATCATCATCATTTTGTGACCCCCCCTCCCCCCGCAGACTGTTCCACCCCTAGATTAAGCACATTTCTGTGATGTTTTTTTTCCCCACCAGTACAGAATGCATAATGCTTTAAACGGTACATTCAGAAATCCTGGCATAACAAGATGGCGTGTGCTCTTTTGCATGTGTAGCTGGTGGATGTTAGCGAGATGTTCCAGCACACACAGATTGAGTTCATCAAGGACGCCATCGTCCAACCAGGCGGCTGTGTCCAGGCCATCTGTGTTCCAGACGGAGCTGTAAGTAAGAGATATGAGTGAGCTGTCTCAGTGTCTCAAACACAGTCATCATATAGTCAAACCTAATGAATTTTTCACAGATTTATTTCTCTGATAGCACTGCCAAAATATTTCAAAGTATCTGTTGTAGAGGGCCATTAGTAATGTATAATCTCTAAGAAAAGCTTAACATTAATTAATGTGTTCATTTAGCCCTATACAGACTATGCTCCTGTTGAGAATGAGATTAAATACGACTGTATATGTAATTGTAAGAGTTAATATAAGACGTTGGAAAATATAAGAATTGTCTAGGGGAATTCTTCACTGTTTCTGCCTCCTGGATGTACCTGAACCATTTTGATCTTCTACTTCTGCTTGCAGCTTTCTTCACCTGAGAAACACTCGCTCTTGGTGTGAGTGGTAACACACTGATACTGTACTTTTAAAGATCTCTCTGGACGGTTTCACTTGCACAGGTTGAAGATTGATCTTACTTGAAACACTTTATAACCAAGACTTATTCATTATTCAGTGCGTAACTTCTCTTGACACTGGAGATCTAATGCTGTGAACTGATTAAAAATGCATCATACAAACACTATAATGTAGATCACAGGTTCTTAATATGAGGTGAGAGTCATGCTAAAAAAAGATGAACAGAGAATTATTTTAATAGTGCCCCAATGGTTAAAGCTGGGTTGCTGATCAGAAGGTTGGTGGTTCAAACCCCAGCATCACCACAATCTGTTGCATTTGACTCTTGAGGAAGGTCCTTTTTTCCCCCCTTCTGTCTCAGGGGGTGAGATATGAGAACTGACCCTGTGCTCTGAATGTAAAAAAAATAATATCACCCATGTTACAATGTAGAATATACACCATTCAGTCATAACATTAAAACCATAAACAGTATGACAACCTAAGGTTTGGGTTCCCATTGTGCCAGCAGGGCAAATTTGGCCCCTTGGGTCAGGGCGCTGGCAGCGGATTCTTTTAGTGCTGTGGAATGCAGGATGGACCCTTAGTGGATTGGACATAACATGGGTGCTAGATCAGATTGTGATCTGGGGAGTTTAGGGGCCGGATAAGCAGCTTTGGGATCTTTGCCCGTCGGGCCTATGCGGGCCAGAATTAAGTTTTTTTTTTTTCAGTGATAAGTGGTACATTGGCTTTTTCTTTGACCAAATGATCCCAGATCTTTGTCTCCGTGGGCATGGGCAAAGAGCGTGGGCTCTTGTCACCACTTTTCTGGTGTATAATTGGTGATCGTTGTTGTTTAGTCTACCTGTCTTACAAATACAGACTTTGGTTTATGTAAGATCTATCCAATAGCACCACCATCAGGCCATGAAAGATTGACTAGATAAGCTAGTTACTGTTCAAGGAATAGTTCCCATTAATTACAGTCTAATGATGTAGCATTTTCTGAATATACACTACTGCTCAAAAGTTTGGAATCACTTTCTAACTCCATAGTTCCTGATTTTTATTTCTGTTTGTTTTAAAGCAATGCAAAATATGCAATAATCTCCTTTAAACAATTAATGTTGAGATGTTTCTTTGTCTCATGATCTGTAAAACCTTCATATCGGCTCTAATCTGAAGTGCTGTTAATTGGTGATTTCTGAGGCTGGGTCAGGGATAGCTCAGTGGTTAAGCTATTGGACTATGGTTCGGAAGGTCCCCGGTTTAAATTTCTTGACCACTAAGTTGTCCCTGTTGTGCTCTTGAGCAAGGCCCTTAACCCTTAACTGCTCATACTTTATGTATAATGAGATAAAATTGTAAGTCGCTCTGGATAATGAACTTCTCCTCTGCACCAGAGGTAGGTTTTGGTCTTGCTTTCCTGCGAAGGTCTTCATAAGAGCCAGGTTTATTAAATGCCCTTGACAATACTGTTCTTGCAAGAAATATTCCAAAAAGACTGACCTCCATGTTTTAAAATAACAACTTAAAATAACAACTGTTGTTGTTGATGTCATTGTCACATAATTACCTAATTCCATAAATGCTGTTTTATAGTTTTGAAATCCCCAGTATTGTTGTAAAATTTAAAAAAATAAATCAATAAACAAAAACAAAGAAATTTGCAAGTGCTCCTAAACTTTTAAGTGGTAGTATAAGTAGAAACAAAGTGAAAGATCATGTACAGAATTGTATGCAGAAAAGTTAAAACAGAAAAATGGTATATAGAAAGTATGGTTTTAAAAAGAACAACAGATATGGTTTTAAACAACAGACGATGCATGGCCACAATGTGTAGTTTGTGCTAGTCAAATTCTCCAAGTTGGTCAGCGACCTGGAGACCTGACACTCATTGTTAAAGTCTAAGCCTGACTTTGTAAGAGTGCTTTGGATCTCCAAGACTGGGAAGCCTCACACGCCCCTGCTCAGAGGAAATGGCTCAATTAGAGCACCTAGCAGTGATACTAGTGTCATAAATTCTATACCAGATTTGTTAAACAGAGACATGTTAATAAGGAATTTATTTCATTTTTTTCTTCCTGAGAGAGAGCTACTGGTGATAAGCATTTTTGTTTGCTTCATACTTTCATATGTAGCTATGAAGGTAACTGTAACAAGTACTTGGGGATCTGTCTGAACCATCATGGTCTGGTCATTAACACACAGGCTGTTGCTCCGCTGGCTTCCTGGGCACATTGTCTGATTCATAGGCAAGCTGTAGCAGCCATGAAAATGTCTCTGAACACAAATACAGTAGATAATGGATGAAGCTGTCAGTTACATCAAGGTTAGTGCAAAAAGTGGCCAACTTTCCAAGATTCTCGGTTAGGAGGTGGGAGCTGAACATGATCAAACATGGCTGTGCAAGGGTAACGTACAGTGTCAGCTTTATGAGGTCTGAGATGAGCCAAGGTCATTTTTATTGGACAAAAACTGGCCATTAGCCACTAGCAGCTTGCACTGCTGGCCTGTGTGTCTGACATTTTTAACATCGCAGTGACTTGAATATGAGTCTACAAGGGGAAAAAAGTACATGTTTTTATTTTATTTCTTTTTTGCTCAGGGTGTTTCCCACAGGTCTGACGGGTCGGCGTTATCTGTTAGCACAAAGTGGTCTACTACGTACAACAAACAACAAATACACATGACCTTCATCACAATTTAATTTATTTAATTTATAATTTGATTTACTTTATATTTCTATTATCAATTTTTAGAGATCTAACCTACAAACGCTCCCCTCCATTTACCCATATGTGAAGAGGAAGACGAAGTCAAAAAAGTAAGAACTAGACACCCTAGGTGTACAAAGATGGCACTGTTTGTTAGAGCATGTAGCATTTTTTTTTTAGCATTTTTTGCATAACTTAAACTTTTTTTTGCTCCTGTCAAGGGGATCCTCACACAACTTTGGCACAAGTTTTACGCTGGGTGTCCTTAGATGTTTTCTGGGCTTGGGATCAGCACTGCATTATATCAGTAGCAAGTACCCAAGACAACAACCTAACCAAAGAGCCTTAACCATCACTTCTTTATTATTATAATTTTTTTTTGCATTGCTAATTTTAATAAACAACATAGGCAATATCATAAACTGAATTTTATTTCATATTAACCAACTATACAAACATGCAAAAAAAGAAATAAAAAATGTGCCACATATGTGTAAGATCACATGTTTTTATGGTTATTCTAGGTTGTTCCTGTGACCAAAAAAATAATTATACAGTAGTAATGATATGCAGGTTTTGTGAGTTCTATATTTTTGTGATGTCATTTCCATTTCCCGGTACCAGTAAAATTTACATGTTTTAGTATAACATCTAGTATAACCATGGCCTCACTTCAAATTTACAGATAAATTTCTCAGACCAAGTCTGAAATAAAATCACATGTTCACCTTCAGCATTAAGTTCAAGACTTC
Organism: Clarias gariepinus; assembly: GCF_024256425.1. Taxonomy (NCBI): domain Eukaryota; kingdom Metazoa; phylum Chordata; class Actinopteri; order Siluriformes; family Clariidae; genus Clarias; species Clarias gariepinus. The sequence goes on from NC_071100.1 coordinate 41,019,806, forward strand.
AGAATATTAAATAACAGTACAACCATCTTGGATTACATTCATTTCAATTAATTCATCAGTGTATTCAAACCAAGTGTACTTGTACTGTAGGAGATTTTCCGCAGTCTTGACATCCCCTCCCACAACGACCAAGTGAGTGTATATCATACCTTTACATCTACTGTGAGGAATAGGGGCGTACAACAGATTTATTTCTATTGTCATAAACAAGGATTTCAAATGACTTTTTAATAGCTCTGGTTGACTTTGGTGAAAAAGAAGAGCAGTGATAAGATATCTGTTCCTTATCACAATCTTTCTTTTTCTTTTTTTATTTACCTTTTGACATTGTGATTTGAATGTGTTTTTAGAATTCTATTCATGTTTAAGTATTTGTTCCACTATGTGAATGAAAAATACATCTTTATGTGACCCATCGCAGTTGACGTGCGGTATTTTAGATTTCAGATCTGAATTTTCAGATTTGTAATTGCATTTACTTTTGTTTTTTCTTGTTGCATCTTGTTGCATTGCAGCGAGAGCCACTTGTAAACTAAGTCTTTCTGCTTATTATAACTGGCAGTTTGGCCAGTTCACAGGAAGGGAAAGGACATACAAAGTAAAAGATGTTTTTTTGCTTTTGGCAGCTTAGGTTGCCATTGCTTCATGTTTAATTAATTTAAGTGAAATTTGACCTATGAATCACTGCCAAAAGAGAAAAGCAAGACTATGGTCCGTTTGCTAACTATTACGTACTGTGTACAATACATTTACTATTTGTTCTTAACTGTTGATTGAAAAAACAAATGCTGTCAGTTTAAACCATCAATATCACAAGAAACACATCTTAATATTTTTTTTAAAGCATTAGTGCTATTAAATGTAATTGAATGGAAGATCACAAAATTATTGCAAAATTGTTTGCCTTTTTTCCCCATAGTACTATTTTCAGATTTGGACTTCTGTTTTAACAGCCATGTTGTTTAGAAAAACATTTAAAGCAAGGTGTCGTTTTATATTATGCATAAGTTCCAACTGAGTAACTTGATTATTGGTATTCAGTAAGTGGTGCTTTAGAGCATAACAGCACTGGGATGTTAACACTAACACTAACTGTCGGTTGCCAGCATGGGTGAAAGTAGGTTAGGATGTTCACAGTACTGAAAAGACAAGAGATTCCCAAATCCCTCTCTAACTCCTGATCCAGGACACTACTTGGTGTGTAGTGCCCACACACCAGCTTTCCATTTAATGCAACTTTAAATGCTGTTGTGCAGATTATCAAACCTCCCTCTGAGTGATTGCTAACATATCTTTCAGTATAGCTGCTATATGACATTAGTATTATAAGATTCTGTCTGGGTAAGGAATCAGAAACAAAACTTTATAATACTAATGCAACATACTATACACTGCCTGGACAAAAAAAAAGAAGCTATTTTAGAAATGTCGAATTAATGGCCGGGATCAAGCGAGGAAAAAACAGATATAGGTCTACAGTAAATGATTGTGCCTGGAATTTAATTGCAAACTTATAAATGTGTTTTAAAAAATGTACAACGGTATTTATTGAGTCTTGAATGAACTAAAATTGTAGGAAATACCGTGAAGTGCGCGGAATGAAAGTGTGAGATCGTGTTCATTAAGTAGATTTCAATTTCACACTTACAAGCATGTATTAAAAATGTACAGTACCACCTGTTGAATTTTAAGATGAACTAATGATTTTTTTCAAGGTGAGTTTTTTTATTTATTTAATGATAATGATTTTCAATTTAATTTCAAAGTAGCGTATGTTTCATGTGATGAAACAAAGCTGCCTCATGCTCGTGCTCAGTAGTTTTTATGTGATGTGTGGACAAATAAACAATAAACAAACAGACAAAACTCCCAAAAACATCTTGATGTGCTCTTTTACTTGTCTTACGTCACCCAAATTATTTGCAAATATCTTTAATACAGCAACTTGACCGTTTGATTATATTTATATGTAATATACAGTATATACTGTTTTTTTTTTTTTTTTTTTTTTTTTTTTTTTTTTTATACACACTCAAGGACATAAATGTTGATGAATGCTTTTGTGTTGTGTATAAATATTTATAAGGTTTTTTTTTTTCCTTTTCTTCCCAGAAACACTTGAAGGCCAAGGACATAGAGGTCTTAAAACAAGCAGCCAGGACTCAGTTCAACCATGTAAGTCCTTTTCGATTTATATCTTTTGCTTCCTTTTTCCATGCATTCACCCCTCTACCTACCTCTGTCCCCCCTCTCTCTCTTGCTCTCTCTCGCCCCCTTCCCACACATTCATCCTTCTCATCATTACAGAAACATCACTAGTAGTTATAATGCACACAGCGGCTGAGATAAGGGCAGCGCTTATGAAATATTTATCTAAAAGTAATCCATGAGGCTGATACCGTAGTAAAAGTGTTCCTACCTAGAGGCAAGGGTAGACCACACTCGGAGGGCACATCTCGGGCTGATTCTGGAGGCTCCTCACGTGTAGTTAGAAAGGGAATGATGAATGCACACTTTCTCTGGAGCACTGTTGCATGCACTTGCAGTAACAAATGTGTATTAGCAATTTGTAATCTGCAGCGATTCGACCTGTTTGGCCCCGCTTTATTCCAAGTGTCCCGCAGTACTGTGTGCTTAATTAATTACCTAAAGCTATACACTTGCCTTTATTTAGTGATGTACTTAAAAGAAATAATGAGTTGGTAGTTAAATAAGGAACAAAAAAGAACAAATGTGTAACAAGAAAAAGGCTTGTATACACACTGATGACTTTTGCTCCGCTGGATATTGGAGTTTGATGCATTGTGCTCGTTGTGTACTTTAGAGCATTTTTGCACTTAATGATAAGGAGTGTGTAAGAATTAAACACTGAAATTAATACCATGAGATCTGTTGTAAATTTATTAGTGGCTCGTTTTGTCTCTGTAATATTGAGTTTTGTGCTTGGTCTACAGTTTATCTATGGTGCAGTTGTAACTTCATGTGTATTTATGATGAAATATCAAAGGACCGAGGGTGAGATTACCGGTGAGCGTTTATTTTCGTCCCTGCCCATGCTCGGAATTCAAATTAAAACAGCAACACATCTGCAGTGTTCCAGCAACTCAAGCTCACGAGACATATATAAAACACGCTCACCAGACATGCTAACAAGACATACACAAAGAGAGAGAAAGAAAACAACACGTTAAATCAGCATTCACAGAAGAGAGACAGGTGCTCCACGTTAATTTGCTTATTCCTTCACTCTCCTGCTCCCCTTAAACCGCACCCCCCAGCTGGGATGAAGTCATTTCATTTTTTTCTAAATTTACATAACTCCTCATGTGTCACGATACAACCCAGGAGTTAGGACTCGAGAGTAATACATAACATCTGTTTTGCAAAACTTTTTACAGTTTCTGTTATGCAAGTATAAGTGCAAAATGTAAAACCCACAATTAGTCTGGGAAAGAAAATGCACACATAAAAACAAACCAAATGCAAAAAAGATCGATTTGACTTTGAGCCATTGTGTAGTATTGTCTGAAGTTATTTGTAAACAATCAGTCAAAGTCATTTCCAAAGGCATAATGCATGATCTAGTGTGCTGATGAAATCCCAGAATGCATTGCAATAGATTGGCTTCCTAGCAGGTTCTGTATAAGCATAATGCCCATGAGGATGCTTGTGGGAAATTGGAGGAAGGCTTTCATTGCTATCCTTTGGTTTCAAAGGATAGATACATATATAGGGGTTGGGCAATAAACTTAAACACTGGCCACTGAAAAACTGAGTGTGATGGTTTAATTAGTAGAGTAATAGCACAGTTTCACTTAAAATATTGCAATGCACACAACATTATGGGTGACATATCAGAGTTCAAAAGAGAACAAATTGGTGCGTGTCTCGCTGGTGCATCTGTGACCAAGGCAGCAAGTCTTTGTGATGTATCAAGAGCCACGGTATCCACGGTATGTCAGAATACCACCAAGAAGGACAAACCACATCCAACAGGACTAACTGTGGAAAGCTGTCTGAAAGGGATGTCTGGGTGCTTACCCGGATTGCATCCAAAAAACATAAAACCACAGCTGCCCAACTCACTAGGCCTGAAACTTGTGCAACATGGGTGCGTCACTGCCAAGGACTACCGAACCATTCTGGAGGACCATGTGCACCCAATGGTTCAAACATTGTATCCTAAAGGCGGTGCCGTGTATCAGGATGATACTGCACCAATACACCACAGCAAGACTGGTAACAAAATGGTTTGATGAACAGGAAAGTGAAGTTGAACATCTCCCATGGCCTGCACAGTCACCAGATCTAAATATTATTGGACCACTTTGGGGAGTTTGGGAGGAGCGAGTCAGGAACGTTTTCCTCCATCCATTTCCTCTATTCTGAAAGAAGAATGACTCAAATTCCCTCTGGCCACTGTGCAGGACTTGTATCTGTCATTCCCAAGACGAATTGATGCTATATTGGTCTCAAAAGGAGGCCCTACACCATAATAATGAATTATTGTGGTCTAAAACCAGGCATTTCAGTCTTATTGTCCAACCCCCTGTATATTTGTTCATAATGTCCTAACAACTAATGCACAAAACTTCTGCACAAAAGTACCACAGTTCTAGTGGTAGTCTCTGCTTCTTGTTTGCACTCTCTCCCTTCAGTGGATAATCTCACCTGGATACCCATGAGACTCTAGCTCACTTAATACCGTGTTATGTTCATGTGACAGCAGCTCATGTGAAGCTTCAAAGGAAGTTGGTAAAGTTATGAAGAATATAAAGTGTATTTCAGATAGAAGACCTTGATGTTTTACAAGCCCTCAGAGTCCCGAGTAAAATGAAATTGGTATAAGAAGTCTTAGTTAATTAAAAGTAAATCAAGCCAAAAAAAAAGCAGACAAAAGTCCTGTCAGATTTATCAAATTTTTTTAGGATACATGGAAAAAAGAAATTGGAAAAAAAAAGAACAAGGGAAATTTAAACTTGCAGCAGCTTGATTTAAAAGCGACTCCTCCTCTGGTCTGTCTGTAGGCCGTCAGGCAGAGGAGGAGTACCAGCATATCTCAATAAAATGACCTTGAAAACCCCAAAAGTCACAAAAGTCCCTCCTTTTGTGTGTGCTTTCTCTTAGAAAAGGGCCTTTTTACATTACATAAATCCACTCTACCACTATAACTGATCGTAATTTGCATTTTAATCTGACGGTTTGACATTAATTGTCTTCACGCTGAAATGAATAACCCAAGATGGCACAAACCTTTGATGGCTAAAGTCATGATAGCTTTAAAAAATTACATTATCTTTTCTAGCCAATGAGCACCTCAGGCTGATAATGGACACACTTCTGATAACAATGGCCTAGAAAATGTGCCTTCAGAGACCAAAAATATACACTTCGTCCTAGACTTGGGAATCACCAGGGCCCACCTGATACGTTATCATCACGATACCTAGGTGTCGATTCCTTTTGTATTGCGATTCTGTAAGTTTCATGAGTTTATAAACATCCTAATTCAATATCCGTTAATTTATTATTTTGTTACAATTTTATAAACTTAAAAAAGTTTTTGCTCCTAGTATACGGGATGCTGTACAGTGTGTATTTGTGATTTATTTATAACCTGTTAAATTATAGGGGAATGGCGACATTTTACCACCTCAAATGCAAGCATTAAAATAAAAACATATAGGTTCAAATATAGTTAAAAAAAAAGTCAGTGAGATGATATTGATTCAAATCTCTACTTTATACACTCTGCTGTCAATTTAAACGAAAATCTATCCAGCTGCAGAATTTTGTCATTATCCAATCAGCCAATCATGTGGTAGGACTGCAGTGCATATCGTATGTTGTAAATACAGGTCGAATGTTAAAAATAAAATAAAATAAAATAAAATAAAATAAGAATAAAAATTAAATTAAATAAAATTTAAAAAAAAGTCTCATACAATCTTAAAATGAACTCAACCAGACTTAAGTTAATCATTAAACTTTAAGTCATTTTTCTTCTACCAGATTTTCCAGGGGGTAAATGCCACTCTGTCCTGTTTGTGTGCTTTGCTGTTTAGGAGGTCGACTGCATGCTGGTTAGGGAAGAGGGATCCATCAAATCTCCCCTCGGTCGCTTGATACCGGACACGACGAGGCAGCAGCTGCTGCTGAAGACGAGAGCCAGTGCCGGAGACCTGCTCCTCATCGTCGCCGGAGCCCAGGAGCGGGTGGTGTGTACTACACACATGACTACACACACTCATCAGCAGTAAATGATACCCTTTCATTTCGCTTCATTAGAGCATCCGAGTGCAGCTGCTCGGCTAGAAATGCCACACACTAATTCAATTCAACCTTAGAATGTGTCTGTGACATATTCATTATTTATTTTTTTTTTTGCTACAAAACTTAATCGGAACAATTTTTTTTCTCAGTCGGCAATGTTTGTGTTAATTTCGGTCTTTCAACTAACAGTTGGGGAGAAATGACTGAGTGACTAACTGACTGGGGATGTAACTGCAGCACTGGTTTAAAATCAGTTAGTCAATTAAAATCAATTAGTCATTATTTTGATTGGGGTCTGTCAATATTGAAATGAAAAGCAATAGTGTGTAACTCTGTCTTAACCTTTCATTAATAGTTAATTTCGGTTTCTTTGTTAAGTTTTATCAGCTTTTGTTCTTTATAATCGTACTAGTGCACAGTGTATATAAGTAAGACGTTCATATTTGGTAGCTTATTTGTGCTTTTCACAACTGCATTGTAATGTAGCCTAAGCTCATGACAGGACAACAGATGGTGTAAAGTCCTGACTTTTATAAAGTAAATTCCACCAAACCATGAAACAGAAAAAAAAAAGTTTCTCCTTTGAGAACAGATATCACTTCACAGTAGGGCAGGGGATAAGACAGGAATTTACAGAATGAACATTTAAATAGACTTGTTGGATAAAATTCAATACAGTCATCTGAACGTCATCGGTCTTGTATTCATGCCAGTAAACTATTTCATCCCTGCATTGCTCAGATTGCTTTTTGTTAGTCACTAGTTCACGTTATGTTCCTGTTCTTAATTTCCTGAAACGTGTTTTCAAAATGTACTTCTCATTGGATGCTAATGGTAATTCGTTGCCTTGTACCTCATATGCAGTGACAATAAAGTTAAATCTAATCTAATCTACTTGCTATTGAACACAGTCATTTGCGCACTACACTAACTTGACTCTTAAAAAAGAGCATGGACCTTCTAGCTATCCTTCACCCAAGACTAGATCCCACTTTGAAAAATATGAATTTTGTAGCCTTAGGATACAAGATAAACAAAAAATCCTTTTTGGCTCAGTATTTTTTTTCTTTGTATGTTTCCCCACAGCGCCCACTTCTGGGGAAACTGAGATTGCAGTGTGCTGAGCTGTTGGAGGGTCGCGGTGTGCCTGTACGTGACCCTACAGTCTTTCACTTCCTGTGGGTGGTGGACTTTCCCCTCTTCTTACCTAAAGAGGATGACTCGGAGGAACTGGAATCTGCACACCACCCCTTCACTGCGCCCATGCCCGAGGATGCCCACCTGCTCTACACCCAGCCTCACAAGGTTGCACTGCGGCATTATCCATATTTTATTTTTCCTTGTACAGACACAATGTTTGAACACAGAAATGTGATAGAGGCATTTAAGCAAACATAACTATAAATATGTGTATGTTAAAATATTTGAAATGTATTTTTACAGTATAGCGTTGTTTGTTTGGTACTGTATTTTTGTTATTCCTTTGTAAAGCGAGTAATTGTGACCAAATTGTCACAAATTGTGCAAGATGCTTTGATAACAATGGTACAATAATGTGTAAAAGTTAGCATACCCTATATTTTTGTGTAAAAACATAATCGCTGTAAAACATTAGTGAAAAGACATATGCAATAGAAAAACAATTGTTGCTACACATAAATCTGAAATGGGTTATAAAACAATTTCCAAACTATTTGGAGTTCCACATTCTACATTCACCCCTAGATTAGACCGTGCAAATACAAAGGAAAAAAACACAAGAGCTACATGTCAGACAATACAGGCCTCAATGAGCATGTTAAAAGTTAAAGTCTATGCTAGCACAATTAGAAGAAGACTGAACTGTCTTGAAAGAACAGGTTTACAATACGGCATCTAATCAAAGCACAAGGCTTCTGATACAATGTCCTATGGACAGATGAGGCCAAAGAGTTGTGTGTCCTTAATGCTCAGTGCCAATTATTGCCAAAACCCTAACCGCATTTCAGCAGAAAGACCTCATACCCACTGTCAAGCATGGTGGTGGATGGCTGATGCTTTGGGCTTGTTTTGCAGCCACGGGACCATCTTGAATCGACCACAAACTCCGCTGTATACCAGAGTATTCTAAAGGTCAATGTGAATACTCTGTCCAACAGCTAAAGCTTGATCGAATTTGGGTCATGCAACAGGACAATGATATGAAGCACACCAGTAAATCTACATCACAATGGCTAAACCTTTAAAGAATCAAGGTGTTGGAATGGCCAAGTCAAAATCCAGACCTCAATCCAACTGAAATGCTGTTAAGATAGAGCTGTGCATAAATGAAAGCCATTCTTTTAGGCTTCATTTTTGTTAAATGAGTAATGGCATGGTAAAAAAAAAAAAAAAAGTATACTTTGTTAGTCTAAAGTTGTATTTGCCTAATACTAAGACTCACCCTATGAAGAATAGATAATAAAAACCCTATGACTAGATAAATCTAAACCCCAAGGCTCTGAATTATCCTGTTATCACATCAGAAATGAGAAGGATTCACACCAGCACGGTCGGTCCCTCATGTCAATTAAGGGCTGATTAAACATTTTTGTCACCGCCTCAGTTTCTCTCACTCCTCCATGTTTTTATCCACAACCTCTCCTTTAATTAAATACACTTGTTTTTTTACAATTCTATCCTCAGGTGCGTGGCCAACACTATGACTTGGTGCTGAATGGCTGTGAGATAGGCGGCGGCTCTATCCGCATCCACAATGCAGCTCAACAGATCTACATCCTGGAGAACATCCTCAAGGTAAAGCATGTGCAATTTAGCAAACAATGCAACGGTGAAATATAAATGCCTTGTGTCGCAGTGGAAACACCGGACAATATGTGGACAGTAGGTTTAGAGTCAGTGCAGTGTTACAGCTCAGTGCTTTTGTATATGCTTACACAGAGACTAGAGATTTTATACAACATTACCTGGCCATTTTGTTTTGTTTCTCCCTCTCTCTCTCTATATATATATATACACTGTGTATGTGTGTATATATATATATATATATATATATATATATATATATATATATATATATATATATTTACCAAGCTTTTTATTAAGCTTTTTATTTTTCAGAGTTTGGGCTTTTTAGGTCCAAAATCTATAGGTGAAACCTGTAGGTGAAGACTGAATTAAAATAATAACATTTATAAAGAACTCAAATTCACCTTTTCTTAATTGTCTATGTACACTGAATAGATTCACCTGGAACCTTTTCCAGGGGACTTGGGGTACGATAAGGGGTACACCCTGGACGGGTGCCAATCCGCTACAGGACACACAAGCACGCACGCACACACTCACTTACAGACTACAGGGAATAAAAAAATGCTTAACAGTCTGTGGGAGGAAACCAGAGTACCCAGAGGAAATCAACAGGGAGTACAAACAAACTGTATGCGGCAGGCCCAAAAGGTGGTATTCGAACCCTCAAACCTGGGCTAACCATTATGCCACCTTGCCGCCTTACTGTATATACAGTGAAACCTCGGATTGCGAGTAACATGGTTTGCGAGTGTTCCGCAAGATGAGCAAAAATTTTTTATACATTTTGGCTTGGAAAACAAAGTTAGTTTAGGTTAGTGCAGGTTATTCTGTTTTATGTTGACAGCAGTGATTCCGTTAGTGTGTCACTTAGTCGAGTGTCATTAGAAAGATTTCTTGTCCGATAAACCGGGTTTCCGTTGTGTGCGTGCGCACATGTGGGGAAAAAAGTGGAGGAAGGATAACTGTTTAAGACGAGAAGGGGGAGAGGGTAGCTTGCTTTAGCTTCACACACACACATACACAGCGCCTGTGCACATGAACGGAAACACTTATCTGTTGGGATTTATTTTTACTTTTTTGTAAAGGTACAGTGCAGGTTAATTTGTTTTATTTTTACTTTATATTTTGTGTTAATTATTATTATGTATTTTCTTTTGGGCTGTGGAACGAGTTATTTGAGTTTCCATTATTTCTTATGGGAGAATTAAATTTGGTATACGAGTGTTTTAAAATACGAGCCCGTATTTAAATGTTAAACATTTCATGTAGAACTAAGTTCTTACTTTAGTGCACCGATTGTTCTGGGCTGATTCTGATATAGTACTCCCTTCACATGACCTCAGGGTAAAAGTAGTGTTAGGTATTGTTATGTGCGATATTTTATTGTTAGTTCTTTAGTCTTTGGGTGAAGTGTGATATTTTATGTATAAGGAAAGATGCCCATAGATTGAAAACTTTGAGCCACCCTGTATAGCTCCTGCAAAAATTCTACTTATAGTATTAAGTTATATTACTTTCTTTAAAGTGTGTTTGATCTTTTGGTGTCATTTAGCATTGCAACAACAATAACCCGTCACTTTAATAGGAACCCCTTTAGCCCTGCTAAGTTATTTATGCAAGTCTACAGTTAGCCAATCATGTGACACTGGAGAGATAGTCCCCTCAGATTCCTGTTCTTGCCTGGCAGGGAAAATGCGATATGGTCCTCTACTTTTGTAGCTTATTCACCTTAAGATTTGGTTCGTTGTGCATTCTGAGGTGCTTTTCTGCTCACCTCGATTGTAAAGATTTTTACTTGAGTACACAGAGGTCTCCAGTCAGTTTGTACTATTCTGGCATTTCTCCTGGACATTCTGTCATTAACAAGGCATGTTTTGCTGGCAGGCTCAACTGAAGTAATTTCTTCTTACTATTATTAATATTATATTAATAATTATTATTATTTCCTTGGAAATTATTCTCTGTTGTAAGTAACAATTGTCAAAAATCAGCAAACGAATCAATGTCACTGAGATGACACTTCTGATGTTTATTATGAAGCTGTTCATCTGCACAGTTTTATGCATTGTGTCTGTGCCGGATGATCAAATAATAATTGCATGGATAATCAGCTGTAAAGGTGCGCTCAAGTGGCTGGTGAGTGGATCTCGAACAGGTTTATAGTATACCCAGCCAGATGCAGAATTAAAAAAAGTAAAATGTGAAATGGTGGTCATGGTTACATGGAACGTAAAATCAGAGTTTCTTTTGTGTGACTATAATGCAGTGTAATGCCTAAACTAAATAAAGACTGTCCTTGAATTGTGACCTGCTCTAACTGTCTTACAGGAAGATCCGTCTCTCCTCTCTCACCTTTTGGAGGCGTTGGATTCCGGAGCCCCTCCGCATGGCGGGATTGCATTAGGTAAGCTCGAACCGTGACACTTGGTACCTAGCAAGATCCATCAGTTAGAAACAGAATAAGGTCATAACAGAGCGGCTGTAAGTAAAAGATTTTTCTGAAGTTATCTCCCCATATCAGCTGCGGTCATGCTCCGAGCTAAAATTGATCGTCTGACAGAGATTACTTGGCAGCGCTGCAACTCTTCTGAGAACTCGAAAGTCAAAACAAAACCGTGTCCATTTGAGATTTTATTTTCTGTCCGAGACTCAAAACACAAACTTTTAACCAACGTTGAAGATCCAGTAACAAACTGTGAAAGTCTTCTCAGTGATTTCATGGCAGTGTTTTAACACTTCACCCTCCTCCTTTAGGTCTGGATAGGCTGGTTTCCATCATCGTGGGGGCTTCCAGCATCAGGGATGTCATCGCCTTCCCAAAGTCCTTCAGAGGTCATGACCTCATGAGCCACGCCCCCAGTTTGGTGTCAAAGGAGGAGCTGAGGCCATACCACATCTCTGTGCTCTGGCCTGGTGCTAAAAATGGCCAGGTGGACAAACCATGACTCTTCCACTGTGTATTGTCTTCTTTACACCTTGACTCTTTTTGTTAAGGGAGGTAAAGCAGGAGGCTGACTTCATTTCATGTAGAGCTTGAGAATCTCTAAGCAGTTTCTTGGATCAAACCACTTTTTTTATGTTAAACATCCTTTTTAGATACTGTAGTGTCTGTAACTCATTAAAGACAATGTATTCTTTTCCTTCATGCATTTCATTTAGTTCAAGACTTACAAGAACAGTTGCATGTGTCTTGATTCAGAGAGAATGAGCGAGAGAGAGAGAGGGAGAGAGAGAGCGCGAGAGAGAACATTCCAGTAGGGGGTAGCGTTGGTCCATCACGCTGCATTCCCTTTGTGGATATCCTGAAGCAGAATGCATACATATCTAACATTTCATGCTTTTCACTTCCCGGTATAACATCAGTTGTTCGCCGAGGGCTGATGCTTATCTTCAGCAGCAGCATACTGATCTCCCACACTTGGGTCCACATATTCATTATGCTGAGTGTTATTTTGGGGTCAGACCTTGTACGCTGTGTGAAAACGGAGGTGAGTAGGGATGCCGAATGGCGCCGATTCTCAGTTTAACGAAGTCTCTGACTTGCTGTGGCTTACATTTTAGTCAGGAAACGACATGTTGCGATGTTGCGCTTGCCAACACTGACAGGCTTGTAAGCAGATGTTCTCATTAAATCTCCAAACACACCGCTAAAGTGTGGAGCGACTACCCAGTTTGGCACAGCGCATGAGTGAACTTTCTCCGTCTTGGTAGATAGGGAATCAGGCAGCTTTGAAGATATAAAAACTCCTTGATGAAGAACCTCAAATAAACAGAAACTGACAGTGAGGCACTAAGATCAATCTCAATTCACTCATAGCGGAGTTCCAGGAGTGATCAAATAACTGCAGAACATGAGCGTGACTCAAGTTCAGAACTCTTCGCTCGTTCTCAACTGGTATCAGCACCACCTTCAATTTCCTCACACTCTCAAACCGCCTAAATGAATCTCCCGTCAGAGCTCAAAGTACGTAGCGCAAACACAAAAGGTCAGACCAATGACTATGAAATTCCCTCCTCACATAAACCACTTTGAGTTAGCACACAGTGTGTGCGTGGCTGTGCCGAGTAATTATACCCGATACCAGCTGAGAATCTTTCTCGGGGCTTAATTTGTCACTTTGCAAATCTTTCACCATTTTGTAATTTCTCGAGACAGTAAGCCAAGTGGAAGTGATGAGTAGGAAGGAGCCTTTAGGTTCCTGAGACATGCGGAGGGATAATGAGCTCACAATTTTTTTGTGTGTGTGTCGGTGTGTTCAGTTAACTCAGAACATTAACCTTTAATCAAAGGGATATTTATAGGGATTAGATTTTAATATTTGATCTCAATTTGTGAATGATCTTACCATTTCTCCGACAATCCATGGCTGTGTTGCATTAGAAAAGAGAATGATCAACCCCGAAATGGAAATCTAGTACACAGGTTTCACTGTGGCTGGAATTACTTATGCTTTAATGAATCTTTTTCTGGACCGTAGTCGGACGCATGCAAAGCAAAGGTCATATTTATTATCACAGTCTTTAAGACCAGGCAGTGGACTCAGAACACGAACAAGGGAGCAGAACGTCAGAGAATAAGGGCTTATTATCTACCGAACCCTGAACGGAGAAAATTAGCAGCTTTAAAAGCTATTTTTCTACATTCAGAGACGATTTAAAGAAAATTGTGTAAAGATGTATCCTTGCAAAGCGACCCTGAATATGCATGGCAGATAAATCAAATAGTGGGATATTTGTATATATTTATATATACAAATAAATGGAATATTGGGGAACTGCCTCTGCTTTACCCATAGCTGATTTAAAAATATTAAACATGCTGGTTTTAACGAGGTATCCATGTTTGGTTTTTCACACATTCGATGAAATCAGGATGTAGAGAACTCCCTGAAGGTTACTGGATGGTTATCCGTGCAGAGTGATGCTCATGTGGAGATGATAACTCGTTTGTAATTCCCAATACCATAGCAGAAAAAGGAGTAAAAAAAAAAGAAGGCACTAACTGTAGAGGTTCAACGTCAAATGTGTTCACGTGGAAATCTTCACTTCACTTCAGGTCTGAAAAAGGTGCCACGAGGAGTTATTTAAACAGTGCAGCTTCTATTCAAACTAATCAGTCCTTATTGAAGCTTAATACAGCTGGAATGTCAGTGGATCCCAGGAGGCTTGAGGAAGATGTATTAATGACGGATGTGGATAAGCAGTGGTCCAACGTGGACTGTCTCAAAAACCATTTTTCATTGGTTTCCTCATTCATTTTGGAGGAATGTTTTTATTTGAACTATATATTTAGTTTTTATTTGCTTTAAAATGTTTATGTGCAACTCTGCTGTACTTTCGAAATTGAATTGTCAAAATATTTGATTAGATAATACACTGTCTGGTTTCGGAAGGGTTTGCTCTCCGATACATATTAAAACCTGAAATATAGTGCTGAACTGTAAACGTCTTGGAAGATGTCGTCGAAAATTATATAAAAAATGACCAATATGACAGACGACATATAGAAATAAAAATGATCTTCAATTCCAGACTGACCCTATTGCAAGGTGATAGGTGTGTCGGTGTATGAAAGTACAAGCCTCTGGAGACAGTGTTATGATCTGGGGTTGTTTCAGTTGGTCAGGTCTAGGCTCAGCAATGTTATGTGGCAATAAAGTGAAGTCAGATGATGACCTTCATGTACTGATTGACCAGAGTTTCACATCACTGGGGTTTTCCTTCTCTGATGGCACAGGGCATGTTCCTGTACTCAAATTGGGAAAGTGTGGTCCTAGAAAAACAAGAAATAATTTTCACACTAAAAGTGGTCAAACAAAATGTTAATGTGTGCTAATTTATTATTATTATTATAATTTATTTAGTTATTTATGGTCAGGCAGTGCACTGTGTGTAAGAATCACTTTCTGTGCCAATTAACATTTAATTAGGGGATGAAATTTTATCAGACTTTACAGGCTGCTGACAAGTAGTGTTGTTTTGTTTTCTTCTTGTGATCATTCTGCGAAAGAACGTAATTTTGTGTGAAGGTAAAAACACTAAATTTAGCAGAAGGGTGCAGTATTCACAGGCTACTCAGGCAAGTGATGAGTATGGTTTTGACACTGTGTGAAATGTGCCATCACCCAATTGTGCCCTCTAGCAATCACTGATTGCCCTTGGAGCGAGTAGTGCATGGTAACTTTATCACGGAAGCTTAATCCCATTTAATAGCCATCATGACTGATGGAATCTGTCTGCGATTGCAGATACTGTAGTCGATCAGCTCAGGCTTAATGAGAGGACTTGTTCATAACATAATGCAGTGTTTTACACTTTGTCCCATACTGTAGAGTATTTGTTTTAGAACTTTAACCACAACCATGAGTTCATTTACATTCGTTGTTAAATTATTATTTTTAATAATTTTTTACATGATGGTGTCAAAAACTTGGTGGCAAGAGAAGCTAAAAAGCCACAAAGTTTCTCTTATATTAAACAAGGAACTGTTGGTTTCTAAAGCAATATTAATGACATTTGGTATAGTTTATAAATGGACATTACTCAGGTCAAGCATCAAAACAGTTACTGAATGAACCGCTTGCTCTATCAATTCTTAGTGAGGTGAGGTGTTAATGCTTAGTGTTTACTGATATTCGGTGTCAACTTTCCCATGCTTCCCCCTCTCTCTTTGCTCCTGAGCTATTCTCCATCCTTCATATGGCAATATGTATCCTGTTCAGGGATGGAGGGAGGCCTGAAGCCTATCCCAGGAGACTTTGGGTACAAGGCGGGGGGCACACACTCGCACAAGCCGGGGAAATTGGAAACGCCAATTAGCCTAATCTGCATGTCTGAGCACTGTGGGTGGAAACTGGAGTACCCAGAGAAAAACCCACCAAGCACGCGGAGAACATTTATGCACAAAGACATAAGGCAGGAATCGAACCTTCGACCCTGGATGCGTGAGGCGACAATGCTAACCAATATGCCACTGTGCTGCCCATATGGCAATACTTTCTGATGAATATGGTTCTTCAGCTTTGTATTTACTCCTGAAATGGCTAAGGAGCTTTAAATAAACCAGAGAACATTCAGGAAAGTGTGTGCGTGTCTCTCCCGATCGACAGGTGATCGGCAAGCGTGTCGAAGCACAGCGGACAGTGATCGGCAAGCGTGACGGAGCACAGCGGATAGATCTAGCGGTTCACTCATCAAATCTTTAAACCTAACAATGCTGAAAATGGCTGCTGAGTGGAGCTGTTATTCCACATTGTTATTACAAAATCAAAAAAAAAAAAATGTGCGGATAAGACTTGGCTATTTCGATTAAAAGAGACATTTTGTAAGCAACTTTTGTGTTGAAACTTTGCACCAGGAGTCAGTTAGACTTGATTTCATGGAAAATATCATGGAAATATTATTCTAATGGGCAATACAAGCCACGATTTTCATATTTTAACCCATAGTGTAGGTGTGTGATGACACATTTTATTTTCTTCCCCTATATATTGGGTGAAACAACATTTAAAAAATAACTCTGTAATGCATTGTTTTTAGCCTTGGAAGCTTTTTTTTTTTTTTAAATGAACCTCTAGGGAAGACAAAAACTTTTCTTCAACCTTTTAATAGAATCCTCCTGACGTTTGTGTCATGTCATCTGATCTAAAACTAATCTGCCAAACCAACAGTAATTCTAAATTGGAGGCTATTTGTGCTGTAATGTTTGGACCCTGATGATCACCGCTTGTGGCTTATATTTGATGTATTCATTTCACAAAACATCCTCAGAGGAATTGCAAGAAGATTGAGCCTCGTATCGAATGGAATAGAGTAAACAGCTAAATAGATACATGAAAATTGCTCTAATCAAGTTATGGCTGTTAAATTCCAAGCTGCAAATTGGGTCTGACAGATGGAGGTAACAGTGTTAGTGTTAGTTGTTGAGATAGAAAAACAAATGCTATACATACTTGCATTTGCATGCTGGAGGACTTGAAGAAAAAATGAATTTATTGTCAAAAAAGGATATAACACAATATTAAATTACGTCCAACTGGTTGATTCCTTTTGGCAAAACTGTGTGCGCCCAGAGGTGGACTTGATTGTTAATAAATGCTTACTGAACCGTGGTTCAGGGTTTCCATCCGTTCACATTGTTTTGCTGAAATAACACTTTGGCCTGCTTCAGGGTTTAGACACTTAATTATTCTTTCAAAAATAAACAAAGACTTTTTTTTCCTCCCATTTCTGTTCTTCTGATTGTTGCCAACTGCAGTAGATCTGGTTAACAGTGTCACATGCACAGTGATGTCGTGAAGATCGCTAAATAACTTGTTAACAGTGGCAGAAGTGGAGTTGTTTTAACACGTGTTATGGAAGAGCTCCGTGTCACTCTCATAATTCTGTTCCAGTGAGCACAACACTGCCATCATTTTCCCTATCATGAGAAAACAGACAATTCAGGAGCTTTTTTCCCCCCTTCTTCATTAAAAAACAAAGAAAAAAATATATATAGCGTTTTAAAGTCTTTGTAGTGGCTTATCATAGTAAACATGGGAATCAACATGGATCTCCTGATACAATATCATCATGACACCTAGGTTTTGTGCTGCAATTCTGTAAGAATCATGACTTTATAAATATCCGAATAAAATTTTTAATGTAATATTTTGCTCCAATTCTAAACAAACTTAGCAAATAAGTTGCTCCCACCCTTGTAGGCAGAATGATTTGCTGTATAAATAGTTTCGAGCAAGTAGGATTATAAAGGAACAGCAACATTTTACCATTTCAAATGCAATTAAAGCATATAAATTCACACCCTCGCCATCTATACCGCTTTATTCTGTATGCAGAGTCACAGGGGGCCCAGAGCCGAACCCAGGAGACTCACAGTATGGCATGGGGCAGGGTACACCCTGGACAGATTGCCAATGCATCACGGGGCGCACACACTTATTCACATACTACAGGCAATTTGGGAACACCAATTAGCCTAATTTTCAGGACTTTGGATGGAAACTGGAGTACCTGGACGAAACCCACAAAGCACAGCATTAGTTGGCATTAGTTATGTACCAGAGAACATACAAACTCCATGCACAGTAGAGACGGTAATCAGGCCTGGCCGGGAATCGAACCCTGAAGGGTGCAAGGCAACAGTGCTAACCACTCCACTACTGTGTTGCCTATAGTATAGAAATTAAAACACAAAGATACAGACCCAAAACAAACCCAAAATTTGGGAGTCATTGTGGCGATATACTGTATGAATTGCCAAACCAAACAAAATGAGTGCAATAATTACTGAATCAATTTTTTTGCCCCATCTGTTTGTTTAGGTAAACTGAATACCTTTCTATAAATGGAAATGCAAATAGTTTGTTTATTTAAAATCAATTCATATATTAAAGACTAACCACGGCATGACACTAAGACATTTCCTCTGTACAACTTACGGCTTCCTGGTTTGATCCCAAGCTTGGGTTACAATCAGCTTTTTAAAAAATTTTAAATAAAGCTTCCTGCTGGATTTAGTTCTTGAAATTACTCCTAGATGTAAATGGGTGTGTACATAGAGCTCTGTGATGGACTGACCTCTCATTTCAGGTTTTATTAAAGGAACGCATCGGCATTCTTTCCAATAATCTCCATCCGCCACATTGGAAGTTTATACAGAAGTAGTTTATTACAAGAATTTTAACACATTTTCCTGTACTCGAAAAAAAAAAAAAACTGTTATCAAAACTTACTCATAATAACTCAAAAGGCATGTGCACAATTTGTTCTTCAGAGATAGGACGTCGTTTTCAGAGTGAAGGATTTGTGGCTATAAGGTGCCATAGACAATAGCTTTAAGAAACGAGGGCTTAACTCAGAACAAAGGTTCACTTGTGTGTAATTCTAAGCCCTTTATTTTTAGCACAGAAATTTCATCGTTTAAACTGGCATTAGTTATGTACTTTTCGACATTCATATTCAGTGTGTATGTGGGAACTGCATGAACCTTAAAGATGCAATTATAAGATCTTCTACAGATATAGAACTAGTTCATGCTTAGATAGATGTTTGTGCTCACTGTATTATTCTTAACTGCTTGGTTCGGTCCATTGAAATACTTTCCCCATTCCTCTGCCGTGACTGTAGCTACACGTAAATACCTTTCTTATCTATTTGTTTTTTGCGACACGGTGGAGTAGTGGTAAGCCCTGTGGCCTTGTGCCTTCAGAGTCAAGGGTTCAAGTCCCGCTCGGTCTTTGTGCATGGAGCTCTTCCTGTGTTGCAGGGTTTCCTCTGGGTACAGTACTCCGGTTTCATCCCACAGTCCAAAAACATGCAGATTTCTCTAATTGCCTGTAGTGTGTATGTGTGTGATTTCTACCCTGTGATAAATTGCCGAACTGTCTAGAGAGTACCCTGCTTAGTGCCCCGAGTCCCCAGGAATAGGCTCAGCCCTCTGGCAACCCTAAACACTATAAGCGCTATAGAGAATAAGTCAGCTATATTTAACGGTAGTCATTTTATAATACGCTTTGTGGAGAATTATGAAATAATAAGCCAGGTCTTTAAAGGGTTAAACATGCTTCTCTGCTGCAAAGTGTGCCACTTTGCTAATCACTCTTATTGTTACAAATGAGTGGCGCTCGTCATTTTTCTTAGCAGCGAAGATTGAGACGTTTCTTCTTCCTCTTTCAATATGTCAGGACATGTCGGGCCTGAATAATAGATTGTCTGTCAGACCTCCTAATGTCATTTGCTGTCAATATTGGAGCGGCATGCTTAACGCCGTATGCTAAGGGAGGCTGCTGCACAGTGTGTGCCTGGTGAAGGCAAAAATAAACGCTTTCGGTTTGGCTAATTTTAGAGCAATGCTGAATAGACAAGAAAAAAGGAACAGCAGTGAGTCCGGTCACAGAAGCATTTGCTGATGAATTATAAGAAAGGCGTTTCTCATTGCAGGTTTATAGGACAGATTTGTAGGTCGTGTAGGTTTTCCCTTTAGGTCACTAATGTATTAACGAAAACTGATATGTGGGATCAACATGGCTATGAGAGTAAAAACAACCCTTATTTATCTATATAATCACCTGCTACACTAATTTAGTCTATATGATCCAGCGTCTCACTAGTGCTTGGATACCAGCAAGTTTCCTCAGTACACCAGGACCATGCTTCATGTCTGAAACGCTGGCCTCCTAAGAACCCCTTTAATGCCCCAAACATACTGTAAGAAAATGGCTTGGCGCGAGGTCTTGTGTTGCTCAACGATTAATGCGCACACGGTGCATAGCAAAAGAAAAAAAAGGGGGACCTGCTTAATATTAGGCAGTTCCTCATGATATTATCACTGGTCTGTGTCTTTCTTTTTAATTGTCCATGAGTCAGCCTTTTTACATGTTATTATAGAGGAATATCTCCCTGTACTCTCCTAACCATTAAGTTTGCTTGAAGAAATGAGTTCTGTGTTTCAGCTGAAGGAAAGCCCTGTATCATTTCCACCCAGGCAAGCATGGGTGACTGAGTGCACTGAGGCAAGAGGCATATGAAGATATAGGCTACGGAAAGGCCAGGGCATATATCAATTTTCCACCAGCCTCATCTTCATACATGAATGACCTTTTCAAAATATATGCGGTCAGGCCAGCCTTACTGCAGGAGATGGATTTTTGTTTAACCAAATTGACTTCTGTCAGAGTTATTGATTGATTGTCAACTTTTGTGTCACCAACCGATTATATACAGCACAGACAGTCCTCTCTTATTATTACTGTTTTGTACAGCGGAAATCTAGTCTGTTTGTTAGTTTCCAGGTCAGTATGTTGAAGTGCATGTAGCAAAGGCATTAAACAGGGGATGCATATCTATATTTGGGGTATGTTCTTTAAGAATTTCTAGTTTTTTTCCTTTCGTGTTTGTACTGAAATGCTGTTTTGTTTATTCGTTATCCACAAAAGCGTTTGATTCTCGAGCACACAAAATAGGTGACTTGGATCAATTGTTTTTGGGGCTCCTACAGTATATAAAACATGAATAAATTTCTGTAATGAAATACACATACTTTAAACAGTCTAAAGCAGCTTCGGAGGAACCAGGATGCGGATTTAGATCCCTAACGAGCGAGCCAGATGTGAGAGTTCAACAATAAATGTCGAAGAAACCTTGGGAGAAAGCAAATTCAAAAGGAAACCAGTCTTCCTCTGGGTGACACCAGATAACAGGGTTAATCCTTAGTATTCAGGTAATAATCAACTGCCGATAAACCGTCTTGAGTTTTCACTTCCCAATTTTAGTTCTAAGCGTGAGAGAGACCAAATCAGAAGGTGATGAGTCACAAGAGGATGCAATAGGAATCTTTTGCAAGGTGTGAGCTGTGAATCTTTCTGCAGTAGGAGTGTGGCAAGATGTGGTATTGGATTCGCATCAGGCATCAGGGGTACACACACACAGCTCAGCATAGATTGTAAGAGAGAGAGAGAGCAGATCTTTGGTGGGATCACGAAATCATCTCATAAAAACGTGAAACATTTATCACCATGTCAGAAGATTCACAGGTCTTAGATCTCAAATCAAATATGTTTTGGTATGCAGTCTTCAAAACAGGGGGCACTTAAGGGCAGAAAGAAGACAAGCATGAAGTTTTAATGGCATGAGAGGGAATAGGAGAGGGAGGTACGTGCATGCGGAATGGATCAGAGTGTGTCTAGCTTTGGGTTTAAACTGATAAAACGATGGTTTGGCCACATGTTATATTAATGCCTATAGATCTAACGCTAAGACTTTCTGATGCCTTTTAATTCACCACGCCGAGGCTTTTAGAAACAACCGTAACCATGATGTACCGCTGATGGAGACAGATGGTCTTAGTCTCTCGGTGCGGGAATATTATTCCAAATAAACTGCTGTTTCCTTCCTAGAGTGTGTCGAAGCCTCGCAGCCTGTTGCGAATTTCAATCAGTCACATGGGGCCGGCGGCAGGTTAGTGCTGTCCTCCACCGATTTCCCTAGCGCCATAAATAATCTGGCCAATGCATTTTCATCAAAGCACCTTTCTTTCATGCACACGAACACAGAATCATTGATGAGTGCCACTGTTACTAAGTTTTTTTTTTTTTTTTTTTTTTAACTTGGCACAAAACACTTTGGTGACGGGCAGGAGCGTTCCATTTTCTTGATACATTAAATTTGCTTTCCTTCTAACGTGAGACGAGGGTAATGAATAGTTAATATTCCTGTCGTTCACTGACAATGATTAACTAGAATTATTACTAAGAGCCCTCGGTGCCATATGCAAGACGCTCTTGTCGCACAGAGTGATGGATGGCGGAATCAGCAGAGGACCTGTGAAGCAACCCAAAACATCCTTTAGAGCAAGTCGAGAAATGGCCTCTTGGTGTTTTTTTCCTAGATGTGGATGTTTTTTTGTATGGAAAGGGTTTAGACACAAATTCACTGAGCTCTACAAGAGGGTGAGAAGAAAGAAAGAAAGAAAGAAAGAGATTAACTGACAATTGCTACTATTATAACAACAACAACAACTATAATAATAATAATATTAATACTAATACTAATAATAAAAATCATGAAATGGCCCAAGGGACAAGCTGGGATTTATCTGAGCCATAATTCTTTGTACGTAAGCAGGCTATTTGCCACTGTGTGAACAGGTTATAGCTGGCAGCCTTTATCTGGGGTAAGCCTGGGTTTTTAACACAGTTTCTTCCTTTTGTCCCTTCAGCTGACTATAAAAAGCATTTTCGAGCCACCGGCTTAATTGTAGAGGAGCATGCCAATGTGGCCATGTGAAAAAAAATTCAAGCCTTTTCATCGTCCTCTGCCAAAATACTTCTCCTTCTGCTAAGTGTGTGAGAAGTGATAGGATGTGTGAATTGTCTTTTTGTCCTTTGGAAGTCTGATTTACAAAGACTGCCAAACGGAGCTAAATGAAGCAATATCTATTCGAAGACAGCGGCGCCATCTTAAGTCTCGGAGAAAAATAGCCTTTACCACCCATCCGTTCTGACTCCACATTCCGGTCGATAGCGTTTTTGCATTTTTTTTTTTTTTAATGTTCATGTTTTAATTACCAGACATTCAGACACCTTGTGCCGTTTTCTCTTGGAGGACTGAAGACATCGTGTTCCTTTCCATTGGTTACAAATGCTCCTAAGCCTGTCTAAACTCTCTTCTTTAACAATCTGTTGTCAGCGACTGAACCTTGACCTTAAGAACATTCCATTTAGACAAGTTGGACCTGCTAGAGTGATGGATTTTCTATAAAGAGCGCTATTGACCTGACAGGGTACCAAGATAAGCGCATGGAAGAAGTGATTGGGATAGATGCAATGACCATTCCAATTTTGTGCTATGTTGTCAGGTGTTCGGAATGCTGCTGCTGGACTCAGTTTTGGTTTTATCTTTTGTATAGTTGTCTTTCAGTATGGGTTCACCATGTTCACTCATAGAACACTTTATTACAAGTGTTGTATGTACACCTGTACAACTTGCTAATTGTTTTCCAGCAATGCCATAAATAAAATCATGCAAATTTGATGTGAGCCAGCGGGTTTGGGTAATGTTTCGGTAATGTACCAGAATAATAAAATATAGAAAAACCATCCAGTCAGCAACAATAAGCCACTTGGCAAGCGGTCTTACCCAGAGCAACTTACATTTTTATCTCATTATGCATCTGAGTAGTTGAGAGTTAAGGACCTTACTCAAGGGCTCAACAGGAATAACATGGTGGTTGTAGGATCCGAACCTATGACTTTCCAAACCATAGTCCAACACCTTAACCACTGAGCCCAATTAGGGTGAACAGAAAAGCATCTGAGAAATCACACTTGTTTTAAAAAACAAAAACAAAAAAAACTTGAGGGCTACAAAAGAAGAAGGTCATATACAGTTCCAAAATTGGCAGAAAGCTGAGGCTGATGTGGACACAAGCTCACCAAAAATGTACAGTTGTAGATAAAAAAAGAAGAAGAAGAAAAAAAAACATAGCCTGGTCTGCTGAATCTTGACTTTCGCTGAGGCACTATTAAAATTGTTGGGTCAGAATTTGGCACCAACAAGATGCAACCTTGCTTGTGTCAACAGTCTAGGCTGGTGAAGGTGATGTAATAATGTAGGGAATGTTTTTCTTGGCACAATTTGGTCTTGTTAATACCAATCCATCATCACTAGAATGCCCCAGCCTATTTGAGTATTGTTTTGCTGACCATGTGAATCCCTTCCTGGACACAATTTAGCATCTTCCCATGACCACTTTTACCATCATAATATAACAAAGCAAGAGTCATCTCAAACTGGTTTAGTTCATGTTCTTTAGTGGTATTCCTGGGCAATAGAGCTAAATCATACTGTATAGAACACCTCTGGGATGTGATAGAACAGGAGATTTGCAGCATGAAAATGCACCTGGAAAGTCTGCAGGAACTGCATGATGCAATCACAAAAACATGGGCCAGAATCTCAATGGAATATTTCCTATTGCGAAATCCATGTCATCAAAAATGATTCATAATCTACAGTATCCATCCATCCATCTTGGAACTTCTGCAGTCCAACTAGGGACTGTTGAGGCCAATGGTAACATTGCATTTATTCCCATTTTAAAACCGTGGTAGGGCCTCCGCTCAACATTCACACTTTGGGCAATTTGGAAAAGCCAATTAGCCTAATATGCATGGTCTTGGACTGTGGGAGGAAACTAAAGAACTCAGAGGAAACCCACCAAACATGCAAACTCCATGCACACAGACCTGACATGGAAATCGAACCCGGGACCTGGAGGTGCAAGGTGACAGTGCTAACCACTAAGTCACCGTGGTGCCAATCTATGGTATATTTGAGCTTTTATGTACTAAATTGTCTTTTTTTTTTTCTTTCTTTCTCTTAAACACACAGTTGCTGTGATGTCGGTGCTGTGTTCCCTGTGTTTTTTTCGTACTCACTCAGGTTTGTCGGGGTTGGAATAAAAGAGGCTCCCAGGATCCCTTTGTGGCCCTGCTACCATCTGGAACTTCCTAGTTAATCTGTTATAGCAAGGCTTTATTTGTCCTATGATAACATCTGCTTTGTGATTAAGTCTATTGTAAAATTTGTCATACAATGTTTATAACATGCATCATGATCGAATAAAGGCTGCAAATCTGTGGTGATGTAATAAAAGGATAAGATGACATGAGGGAAAAAACAAAAACCCAATCAGATAGTGGTATTATACAATCATTGCATTATGCAGCTATATTGCATGGGAAATGATGTTTATAAGAGTCGTTAATGATTCCAGCAGCTTTTAGTAGGTACAAATTTAGAATATCCTGGTGAAATGAACCCGACCTAAACTCTTGTGCATTAAGCCTCAACTTCTGGAATTTACAGTAGTCCCTGAAGTTTATCTATAGTAGTTTGGTAAGGTACCTAAGACAGTAGGGCTGTCAATTTTAACATATTGATGCATGTGTTTCATCTATAGATATGTAATCTAGATATTTAATGCATTGCAGGTTGCATTTATGTTTAATGCAAATTAATCATATGACCCGAAGTTTGACCCTATCGGCTTCCAATAATTGCATCGCGGTTAACCGTCTGTGTGTGATAATGGCACGTTTAATGTGGATAAAAAGATGACTGAAGAAACATCACAAGATGGGCTAAACAGCAAGTTATTGTTATAAAAATCTGCTATATAAAGTTTTAATAAAATCAAAGTCGTGTGCTAGAGCTACCTTCAACCTTCTGGGTTGTTGAAGTTGTTTTTAATTCTGAGGATCAAGGTTTGAGCCCCGCTATCGGTGGATTCCCACACCCCATGCTACCCAGCCACTGTGTGCATTGCCGGTCTCATATGAGAGATTTGAATTTATCTTATGTCAATGTTTGAAATATTATAAACTTGCATAATCTGTTTTCTCTTACCAGTTTGTTATTTCTTTATTACAACATTGCACTTTTATAATACAAGTATTTGAAAATTGACTATGACTGTGATTAACTAGATTAAACATTTTTAGCAATTGACAGCACTACTAGATTGCTAACATTCTATCATTTCTTCTACTAAACCATTGCTATTAGCATGCAAAATATTTATACTCCAAAAAACCTTTTCTACTTTTCTCATGCAAGAATGGTCTGAAATGCCTTAGTTGGAATATTGGAAGATTAATTCATCCTTCACCAACTATTCTGGTGTATATAAATATATATTATCTTGTTAGTTAGTTAACTTATTAATTATCAGTGTGCAATGTGTCAGTGTGCTTTGTCAGTTAGTTAAAGTTGGTAAAGTACTTCGAATTGGAACACATTCAATTGGCACTCAGCTTTTTTTTTTTTTTAAATATCTGTTCTCAGTGAAGAGGTGTCATCAGCTCTCAGATTCCCTACTTTTATTTTCTTTTGGTGCCACTACACATTTCAGATAACAATATTATCTCACTTTTCTGCCTGTTTAGGTTTGAATTCTGGCATATTTGCTTTCCAAAGCAGTAAAGAGATTGGCGTATCTATAAAAAGACTGATAGGAATGATGTAAAGTACAAGACGGACACAAGCTGTCTTTTCGTTGCATTTTTCACAGATGTACAATACAGTTACTTTGACCCTATATGTATTTAAATGAATGGCCTCTTTCATGACAATACCTTGTTCGTAGATGGGTAAAAGACCAAGAAAGCAGAAGATATAGAATAGCTAATTATAAAGGTTTAGACTAGATCTGATGGTTGGCATCTCATTTCTCATCTCATTCTTCATTAGACAGGAAAAAACAAGGAAAAGGGGAAACTAAGAAAGAAAGAGAGAGACCCGCTTTAGAATTTTTTTGGGAAAAAAACAAGCAGGTGCCTAGAGCCTAATGAGGTGTAGTGTTTTTGCTGAACAGCTTGTCATTCTGATGCTTGGAAGGCTTATATAATGCAGCCATGTAGCTCCCACTAACACTACACCACTTTCTCTCTGGAGCTGGAAATGGTATACCTAATAATGAGGCTTTGGGTTTTATTGCATAGGGCCTGTGTACACTGTGTACAAAGTACAATATGTACAGCATTCAAACGTCCTGTACTGTTGATTATTTTACGAAACAGTATGCATTGATGGCTTTAGTATGTACATTAAAGGTTGGTCATATTATGTAAGTTGTGCAGTATCAATAAACCAGGTTTTACTGTTCTTTAGAAGAACATAGTTTGTACAGAATGAAAACACTGGGGATCAGGTACTTCAGCAAATTCTGGTTAATATTTCGCTATTTTAAAGTAGAAATGGCATAATCAGCTTCTCTGACCAAACAGCCTCCTGATTGAGTTAGTCTGAAAAGAAATGACCTATTTACAAGCCCTTCAGGGTTCTGGGAGGAGACCAAACCATGGAGTGATTGGCTGCTGTGTTGCATACTAATGAGGGAGATTTGTCCGTCTTCCAACAGACAGCCGCCGACTTTGAGATATAATTTATAGCACAACTGGAACTTGATCCTGAATCCCAGCAGCATGCAGGATGTGTCTACAGTAAGCTGTGCACACTCTAATATTTTGTTGGACCACCTTTTGCTTTGATTACAGCAGTGGCATTGTTTTGATAAGATTATACAATGGCACAATATTTATTTCAAAACAGATTTGCATTCATTTCTTTCCAAGATTATGCATTGATGGTGGAAGAGTCGGACTGCTGCGTGAAGGCTTTTGCAGCTCATCCCAAAGATTCTCAATTAAGGGGTAAAGTTTGGATTCTGTGGTGGCCAATCCATCCAAACCCATCCTGTTAAAAAAATCTTTTGGGGCAGACCACCTGAAGAAACCCCAGATCATAGCACTTTCTTCTCTATTAGTTTACCAGGTAAGTGGTTTTCTTAGGGCTACACAGCTGTTCAGTCCCAATCCCTTCACCTCTCATTGCATTCAGGATGTTTTTCTGGCCACATTTCTTTCTCGAAGATGATGCTTCACCACTATTGACGTGTTTTACAGTTCTTCACCCAATTTAATACTTTCAGCAATCACCAATCTCCTTGGTTGTTTTCTTTGCTTGATCCAGGTCAGTAATTTGATCCTTCTTAGACAGAGTAGGTCCTCGCCACAACCACAGGATATGTCTTCTGACATGGTTGTTTAAGTAATGAGAAGCCACTCACTGCATCAGTTAGGGTGAAATAACTTGTTGCCAGCTGATCCATTCTAATCACTGTAGTAATAATCCAACAAAAGTCTCTTAACTGTTTGCTTAGTTAAATCCGGGTGGTGACTTTGTCAGTGATACTGTAAATAAACTTATGTAGTAAGCAGTACTCGCAAATCAGTGTTCTTGGGATAATCTTTGGGTCATATGTTACCTTGGATAATATAACGAATTCATCCTGAAGCACAGGTTCTATGAGCATCAGACAGCTGAAGGGGTTTTTCAAACACGAAGTGTCTGATACATGTGGTATATTTAACTGGCCACAGACTTTGCAATCTAATTAGCTGCACGCACACTTAGAAGATATATTAACTCTATTTTTGTCATTTTTGGATGTTTTTCTCACACCCACATCCACACACAAGCATAATGAAGTGGGACTGTAGGGAATTCGAGGATAAAGAAAGCGACTGGGAAATCAACGACCACATGAAGGATGAGAAAACAAAATTGTTTCCTGCTCTAAAATGCAGCATCATGTTTTTTCTTTTTTTTTTTTACTGTATTATTATTATTATTATTATTATTATTATTATTATTATTATTTACTGCTGTTTGCATGTTGTTGTTTTTTTGGATGGCCCAAAGAAGGAGGAAGAAAAAACAGAGTGTGGGTCTGAAGGCCAATGGCAAGAGAAGGAAGAGAGTAATGAGGTATGAACAGACTAATGAGTTATGTATCTTAGTACTGAGATAATGATCTATCTGCATGGACAAATCTCTCATTTAGGGAATTCCAATAGGTTAATTTTAGTTACATTAAACACATCCAATCATTTTGCTGTATCAGTGCAGTTAATTAGAAAGTTGTAAAGGTGAGATTATTCATTCTAAATTGGAAAAGTATTGCCAGAGTCATTAATTACCTTTCCACCTAAAGATGAGAGAAACACGTTGCATCTTTCCGCTGGTGGTTGAATACCGTAAAAAAAGAGAGATTAAACTCAATTTGTTTTTAACGCAGAGTAGTTTCCATTTCCATAAACTCTTTGGGATTTCGGATGGAAACATTTTTTTTCTTAATTGAAAAAGGGTATTATGTAAAAACAAATTTTAAAAGATGTGAGAGCTGGACCAAAAGTAGTACAAAAGTGTGCATGTTGGTAAAGTAACTCTTCCTCTTTACAATGGTACTGTACTACTCAACATACTGTAGTCTCTATCACTAGGCATGCATCTGTTCAGCCCAATTTGATGCATCCTCTTTATCAGTCCCCTTTGCCACAGTTGATAGTCTCCCACTGTGACGTTTGCCTTAAAATTTAGAGCATTTTAGCCATTATTTGTTTTTTCTGTTTTTTAATAAACATGTATAGGGCTCAGGATTGTGCAGTATAAAGTGACAATTTTTTGTCCAGCACAAAATAGGCAATATAATGAACTGAATTTTAGTTCATTTTAACCAACTTCCCCAAACACGACTAAGCGGAAAAAATAAGAAGCTGGGTCACAAAGACAAAGAAATAGCACATAAACACACAATCACATGTTTCTCAAAATAATAATAATCATATGCTCATTTTGTGAGTTCTACATTTTCGCACCTTCATTCCCATATTCCGGTGGTGATAAAATTTACCCTTTATCAAAGTAATGATAACTTTTGTTCTACTTGACATGTCCGAAAACACAAATACACAATTTGAAGTCTGAAGCTTCCCTAATAACAAAAGCTTCTATATAAGCACACATATTTTTTATCGTCTTTTACCCATGCTGGCACGTTTCTGTTCTTCATCCATCTGTGATCATTACGCATGTCAAAGGTGTCAACTGCACACAAGGGATTTTTAAAGAGGATTTAAGAGTTGGGTTTAACAATGGCACAAATGCATCATTTGTGGTGGAGTCTTGTAGTAGCTTATAGAGGAAGAGTTCCCGTACCAAATGTGCAATTTGAAGATGTCAGTTAATAAAAAGGTTATGCCTATTTCTTTTATTACTTTTTAGTACAGCCCTTGTACAATAGTCCTTTTTAGACTGAACATCGTAAACTTTTAGAGAGAAACATGTTAGTCGAAAAAAAAAAAGTTCCTTAGAAGTTTTGTTAATTCTTTAATTCTCAGATGGATTTTTAATGGCTCATTTCTTTTAGAATAGTTACAAATCTGTTTTGGAGCAGATTGTGTTTTTTCCCCCCACAACAATATTGTCTGGCTTTTATAGATAATATCTGGCTTCTATAAAATGAATATAATGTAGATGTATATAATAAAAGTGATATAACCACAACCAGGGAGTTCAGAATGGACTTTTTTTTTTTTTTTCTTTAATACTTACTTTATTCTCAGGTGTCCAGGACCCTTGCTTTTATTACATTGTTTTAGTATTTTTTTAACCACAATATTGCTTGAGAAAATGTTTTACTAACTAAACATTATTGCTTAGGGAAAAGTTTTCATCTGATGTACAGTGGAGTGTTGATAGTTCTAACATTATAAATCTGTTTTTGTGTTGACCTTTGCGTGGTTTTGTATGTAAATCCTCCAAAAGTTACACTAGATGAACAAACTAAGACGAACGAAAACTTTATAGTAGATTTTTTTCCCAAGTTTGGAAAAATAATAGATTCCATAAGGTATTTTTTCTTCTTATCATTCTTAAAGTTTTTTTCTCTGACTGCAATGCGCTGCTTTGACACAGGTTTAACACAAGATTTAATATTACTGCCTCAGCACCTTCATGAACTGTTGTGAACTCCGGTCCATAGCTGTTGCAAGTCTTTCTTCCTTTACTTTGAAGTCAAGCTTTCTGCTAAGGCACCTATTATTGTGAGTGCCAAATGCACTTGGACTTGAATCCTCACTGGCACAGAAGAGAGCACTTGTGTGCATAAGTGAGAGAGAGAGAGAGAGAGAGAGAGAGAGGGAAAGTACAATACAAAGTGAACACAATCTCATTAGGCAAGTTATGTAAAAATGGCTTTAGAGATTGTCTCGCACTCCTCCGACTAATCTCTTGTACACGACTGTGAGCATGGCAGGAGTGGAAGAGGAAATAAAACGTCTGCCTGCAATTGAATGCTCAAGAGCGTCATCTCATTATGTTTCGGCTGTTTACAGGCCAGCTGGGAGACGAATATTTAGAGATCTGAATGGGTGTTTGACTTTGGGAGAAAGGAAGAGAGGAGGAGGAGAAGGGGCATGAATGCTATAGCCATTGGTGATGTCATTGTTTCAAAAAGGGGTATGTGCATGAGTGTGCGTGCATGTTAACGCTTGTGTGTGTGTGTGTGTGTGTGTGTGTGCATGTGCATCCGCTTTCCCCGCTCCTACTAAAAGATGCAGCAATTCATCACAGCTGTTGTTTCTTATTAAAGTCTGCCCAGCCATTTGATGGCACAAAGTTTGAGAAAATTAGTCAAAGTAAAAAAAAACCCACAAGTATCCTAACAGGTCCCTATACAACCTCTTTCCCACCACCCTCCTTTCTTGCTCTGTTTTCCTTTGCTCTGCTTAGCCGAGATCTGAAGAAATTGTTCCTGTGGTGGACGTCTATTTCCATCCACTGTGCGTCATTCAGGTACAAAGAATGGCTCTGAGCATGTGTGACACTTTCTCTTATTACACTGAGAGAAACCACCCTGGCCTAGAGCGCATAAGGGCATACTTAAGCTTGTGTTATGTTCGTGAGATAATATATTCATTAAAAGATCATTAAAAAACGATTAATGCATGCACAGGCAGATAAACAAAAAATCAACAACATTGGCCCATGCAAATATTAAAAGCGTCCTATAACACATTAATTTCAATTAAAGTCCTATAATTTGTTGTTTTGTATCTGTGTGATTATAGACCATTACAGAGTGTGTCTCCTGAATGATGTTGCCACTTTATCCCGGACCGTGCTGTTGCTTCGTTGCGATCAAAATATGAAAAACAAATCTAAGCATGCTCTAGGGCTTCTCAGAGTCTGCTGTAAGGCAGGTTAATGTTGCCTAGTAAAGTTTGTTTGTCAAAATGTCCAAGGCAATAACAATCTGCTATTTATATACAGTATTAAGTCTGCCGTTCTATTTGAAGTTTGAAACACATATTGAAGCAGATCTCGTTAAAATAAAAACCTGTAGATCTCTTTATCTTGGTCAGGTGGATCCAATGTTTATCATGGGAAGCCTCATACTTTTGTTCACATCTAATAGAAATTAGAGTAGACAGTTTGTCTATCAGCATGTTTTTGCAAGGTGGGATAAAACTGGAGAACCCAGCGGAGTTCTGAATAGAAGTTTCAGTAAATGCTCTGCAATGCAAATAAGAACCAAATTTTTCATTTATTGGGATGACAACAAAATGAAACTTTTAAAAAAAAGGTATTTATTATTTTGTGCAATTTCTCTCCAGTAACCAGTTTTTCTTGGTCAGTGCTGTGGTAGACCCAAGGCCTGCAACCTAGATGGGCCACCAGGGGCAATTTAGATTAGGTAATACATCTACTGTCGACGTTTTTGGCAGGTGGGAGGAATCTACTTAGGATTGAATCTCAGGCTCCAGAGCTTTAAAAGCTGTAGCACTACCATCACTTTGGTGATGATGTATTTCTGTATTTATATGAGCATGAAATAAAACACTAAGATTGAGTATCCATCGGTCAGACTAAGCTATGTATATGAGAGATCTTCTCTGTTTGGAACTGACATGGTTCATAAACATCCTCTAGTGCTGCTAAACTCCAATTACTTCTAAGGCTGAGGACTGATTCACATGGCTGCCTGGCATATTTCACCCAGCACCAATCTCCACTGGATAATTCAGATCCGTTCAGCAAACAGTTATAGACATTATGCCTCGATTTAAACCTTGTTTAGACCCCAGCTATCGATTTTCACTTAGACTTTTCTGAAAGCCATGATGCCACAAACGGCTGCTGGTGGAAAATGGCAAATCAAATTTAATACACAAACACAGCAGGTAAAATGACCTTTATAAGGGGCTCCTAAGTAAGCCAAGGGGGATCCATCCGTGTTATGTTAAACAGTGGTCCTGCTTGGAGCTCAGGAAGGATAAATTAGAACAGGGGGATGGATATCATTTATTGCACACCACT
This sequence comes from Clarias gariepinus, assembly GCF_024256425.1. Taxonomy (NCBI): domain Eukaryota; kingdom Metazoa; phylum Chordata; class Actinopteri; order Siluriformes; family Clariidae; genus Clarias; species Clarias gariepinus. Next base: position 41,053,091 of record NC_071100.1, read on the forward strand.
GCACCCGGAGTAAAACTGACATCATTAATAATGGTGCTGCTTACACTCGACTCCAACTGCCTGAATTTAAACAGAAGTGAGCTATTGAAGCACCAGCTCAGATACTCGTTCCTCTCTATCGCCCAGGGCCTAGCAAATGTGCCGCAGTGCCTTTCATTATCTGGCCACATCGTACCAGAGGTGCAGGGTTAATGAGAATTCTGTTAGGGTTACTAGACTAGCCAGCAAATTTGTATTATGGTGACATACAGTCCCTTCCGAGAGCATCGAAGAAGCAAGGCTAGTTCTTTTTTGCATTTAATATATACATCCTGTTTCAGATCAAAATATGAATAGAAGATGATAGGTCAGAATTTATCTCATGATATTTACATCTAGATCTGTGAACCGTTTTAGAGCGTGGCACTTTTTGTTTGAACTCATTTATTTCTCATAAATAATAGAACACACGACTGATAAGTGGCTCTTGAGGCCCAGATGTTTTGCCTGTGAAGACTGGATTTGTTGTTAAATATGATAAACCAACCTGAAGACCAGAGTACTTCCTATGGGAGAAAAACAAGCCATTTTGAAGCTTAGAACAAAGAGTGAAATCAATCTGAGCCATTGCACAAGCACAGGGCGTAGTCAGACATCAAACAGGTCAAGAAGAACAGCAGTTGAAATTCTGATCTATCATCTCATATTGATTTTTGCTCCCGAACCCAAATGTCTGCAGTGTATAGCGAAAACAAAAGAATCGGATAATGCTGTTTCAGTATTTCCAGAGGGGACTGTAAGTGAGTTTTTTATTAGATGCAGGTCAAGCTGGAATGCTTCAGCTGGACTTAAGTATGAACTTCCAAAAAGCACCAAAAACCCCCCCCACAAAGATTATTTAAATGTTCACTTTAGATGTACTTGCATGCACGCTCAAACAGATGAGGTCACAGCGATACCAGTCTATTCTGAGTTTACAAACTAGTCATGTACTAAATGCATCAGATTATGCAGGTTGCCACGCCAGACATTAGGAGCCTGATGTCTGTTAAGTTGGTCATAGCTCTTTAGCACCACCGTCTCAACTCTTGTAATTCATGTTCGCACTAAGGTAATGTGTTAAATTTACACCCAGTCTAGAGCAGATGTGGAGTCAAATTATATCTCTTCACTGCAGTAGCAATGTCATTATGTTAAAACAGAGCAGACTCTTATACTGGAGAGGAGCATTAGAGTCTAAAACTATTTCTGACATGTTCATTAAATTACATTTATATAATTATGTACTTTGGAAAGGGTCACGCACTTTTGAGCTGACGTGTTCATTCCAAAGAACTGGACACATCCTCCGTTTTATGACACATATAGCTTTTGCGATGAGCAGTTTTGAAGCTCGGTTGCGGGAGCGCTGGTTGTACATGCCCACCTTCCTTAATTATCACAAGCTAGCTAGATTAGCTTTAGCTAATAACGCTATAAAACTATATTACAAAATTATGTTATATATTATAAAGTTGGCTAACTTTATTTATATGCTAATGCTTTTTAACATTTGATTGAAATCTGTTATCCATACCCGACACATCATCTCGTGTCAACTTCTACAATTTCTGTGGAAAGTTAAACTACAAGGATTCCAGTTAGCTGGTTAACAAAAGTGCAGATTAGCAGACAGCTAGTGGTTTAAAATCTGCATTGCAGCTGTCACTCAAATCAGCCAAGCCAGGCATAATTTTACATCTTAATACACTCACCTAAAGGATTATTAGGAACACTATACTAATACGGTGTTTGACCCCCTTTCGCCTTCAGAACTGCCTTAATTCTACGTGGCATTGATTCAACAAGGTGTTCAAAGCATTCTTTAGAAATGTTGGCCCATATTGATAGGATAGCATCTTGCAGTTGATGAAGATTTGTGGGATGCACATCCAGGGCACGAAGCTCTTGTTCCACCACATCCCAAAGATGCTCTATTGGGTTGAGATCTGGTGACTGTGGGGGCCATTTAGTACAGTGAACTTATTGTCATGTTCAAGAAACCAATTTGAAATGATTCGAGCTTTGTGACATGGTGCATTATCCTGCTGGAAGTAGCCATCAGAGGATGGGTACATGGTGGTCATAAAGGGATGGACATGGTCAGAAACAATGCTCAGGTAGCCCGTGGCATTTAAACCAATTGGCCAATTGGCACTAAGGAGCCTAAAGTGTTCCAAAAAAACATCCCCCACATCATTACACCACCACCACCAGCCTGCACAGTGGTAACAAGGCATGATGGATCCATGTTCTCATTCTGTTTACGCCAAATTCTGACTCTACCATTTAAATGTCTCAACAGAAATCGAGACTCATCAGACCAGGCAACATTTTTCTAGTCTTAAACTGTCCAATTTTGGTGAGCTTGTGCAAATTGTAGCCTCTTTTTCCTATTTGTAGTGGAGATGAGTGGTACCCGGTGGGGTCTTCTGCTGTTGTAGCCCATCCGTGTTGTGGCTTCACAAATGCTTTGCTGCATACCTCGATTGTAACGAGTGGTTATTTTAGTCAAAGTTGCTCTTCTATCAGCTTAAATCAGTCGTCCCCATTCTCCTCTGACCTCTAGCATCAACAAGGCATTTTCACATAAGATTTTTGGCACTATATGTAAACCCATTAAAAACATGTTGCTATTACTATAATGTAACCCTTAGTATTAAAGTTGAGCAAATTAATTTATTCCATACGTTTCCAATTTTGTACAAAATATTCCATGGGAACATGTAATTATGATTTTGCCAGATCTTTAATGTTGGAAAAGTAAATATTTTCTTTCATTTCCATTTATTTAAAGCAGGGGTCGACAACCTTAACCACTCAAAGAGCCATTTGGTGCCGTTTCCCACAGAAAAGAAAACCCCAAAACCCCTTTGACATCTAAAATGAAGATTTGCACTGCATATATCGCTTTTTTACCTTTATGCTATGTATAAAAAAAAACTATAGTGTGTTGCATTTATGAAATCAATGAACCGCTACAGGGAAAGCAACTGGAGATCCTACTTTATTTCTGCATACAACAAAAACATTTTGAACTCTAAAAGAAAAAGACACTGGGTTAAAGGTTACTTTTAAATAAAATACTCAATGTCTTTTGGAGTTCTTTTCGTATTTATGAGATAAAAAGCCGAACTTAAAATTATTCACCTGCAGCAAACCAAAAACATTGTCTGCTTCTTTGTTCCATCATCATTTTATTGCATATACTGTACAGGATCTTGTATCAGTTGTCAATCTGAATAAAACCGGGGGTCAAAAAAAAAGCTCAATAATATCGCGTGGCAGCGGATTGTCACTTATTGTCGGTTGTGGCGCATATTTTGAGCGACAAAAAATTAGACGTGTACTATTGTTACAAGATCAACATAATCTTTAAATTTAGAATTAAATAAAAAAAACTAACAAACTAAAATCATTTTAAAACACAATTAAATAATTTTAACAACTGTCTAATACTCATTATTTAATTTCAAAATCCACGGAGAGCCGCAGTAGAGGGGTAAAAGAACCATAACCATAACCGACCCCTGATTTAAGGGCTAGTTGTGTTACAAAAAGGAGCATGCTTTTATAATGCTGTTTGCTTAGTAACACTTCCTACTGAGCAACTGGCCAGTCTTAGTTGTGCCTAGGCAATAACTTACAACAAGTGTAAAGTCAATAACATGACTTTAGTCATATTAAAGGTAATTTAGTGGTTAACAGTACTTGTCGGTGCAGCTGCTTTAACCAAAAAAAACAAAACAAAAACAAACAAACAAAAACAGCTACAACCGTTGTTGATTGACGAGTAAAACCACCTCTATTATGAATGCCGAATTAAGATTTTTGGCACCATATGTAAACCCACTAAAACATGTTGCCATCACTATAATGTAACCCTTAGCATTGAAATTGAGCAACTGGATTTATTCCATATGTTTACGCTGTGACAGAGGATTTTAATGGGGCGTTCAATGGCGATCAAGGGTGAGCCAAATTAAAAATCTCTAACTGCCAGGAAAACCTTTGGGAGCCCATTACATCAGACCCAAATAGAGCTCCAGACAAAAGGTTTTTACCCACCCAGTCTAAGACTATGAAAACAACCTGCAAGGATATCGATTTTCATGCTAAATCAATCAATCCACATGGAAAAATACTGTGCAGTGGTTGTTTGTCTTTGCTCAGGGAAAGCACACAGAAAGTAATATTGTAATAATCCTACACAAGTTTTAATAATACCAAGCCGTTATATATTAGAAAGTCTAACGCAGTGTATTCATCACTAATACATATACTGTATTTGTGGTCCTTCTTTTATTTCTGGCTGAAAGTCTGTTGGTCTATTTTACTACAATTCATGCTCGAGCCACCACTCCATGTATTTCACATCCCTGATATTTTGTAATATGTATATGACATGATAGTTGTATGGAATCTATTCTAATTCAAAATTGAAAATGCACTGAGTAATATATATATTGCACTCATATGTATCAAGCATAATTTTTGTAGTTTGCAGCAGTGTAGTCATGTGGTTATGATTGACTGTTCAGGGGAGTATGAGATGAGTAGCACTTTCTCTTACTGCCTTAAATTGAAAATAATGATCCATGGACATGCATAATGCATATTCAGTATTGACTGGATATGTATCTGTTGCTTGAGTATTTTTCAGAATCTTTCTCATGATTTCCATGTTTTCTTTTTCTACATTTTTACGTCAATATGTGGAATTGATTGTGAAGTGCATTACACAAGTGCAAAGCTCCCTTACTATTTCAGCTTTTAAGTTAAAGCTTCCCAATTATACCCATTTTTAAACAACTTAATATAAGATTTCCTTATACTATATATTACAGAATATATATATATATATATATATATATATATATATATATATATATATATATATAAACACCATTTCAGAGGTTGTAGTTTGAAATAGACTGCTCCAGAATGCCCTTCTTTGATGATGTAGATAGAACAGCCGGAAAAAAATACCCCCTTTTAAGCCACTTACAGTACGTGTGGGACATTCTAGGGCATTTCTAACTTTTTTTTTTTGCAGCTTTTTCAACTGTAAAACAGTAATAAAAATTTTTTAACACAACCAAGAAGAAGGCTAACTGTTAGGAGGGAGCTGCTAACCTACCCATCTTTAGCTCTTAAGAAACAAATGGACCAGAGCTGTAGCTCCCTATCAGTCTTATTTTACATTTTATATCCCTAAACAATTGAAATTCAGGAGATTATGAAGAAATAACACTCTTATATCTACTCAGAATGCATCTGTTGGCACTAAAAGCCCAATCAGGGTAGCCTCACATTATGCCAAAATTCAGCAAACAATCTTAACAAACAATACCTTTTAATTAGTAAAACTTACAGCTTTTGGATCCACACCTGAGCTTTAGTCCTCACCAAACTGCCCTTAGTTTAGAAAGCAGTTACAGTACATGTAAAATGTTTAACTTTCTCTCTCTCTCTCTCTCTCTCGCACGCACGCACGCACACACACACACACACACACACATTTAACAGGTGGGTGTGTTACATAAAAAAGAAGACACATCCAAGAAGAAAATGTCTTCAGAATAATCAAAAAGTGAAGATTTCACAACTGATCCTCAATACAACATGGAATCAACTTGTTAGATATTAATACCTTAATATGTTTTTCCTCTTTCCTTTTATGTACTGTATTGTATGCTAAAAAAAAACCCTGACTGGTCAGTGTTGCAGTTCTTGTTTAAAATTGCTCTAAATTCCCTTTAATCTTATTTTTACCTTTAATTTAATTTGTACTTTATTTATTATTTATCTGGAAAAGACTACTTTGAAAAATATATATCTTTGTTACAGTACAATTTGAAACAGTTTAATTTGGAACAGATATTCTTTGTACATTTTTTATGTTTATCTAATGATTATTAACAATTTATTTATCAATGATGTATTTATTCATTTATTTTAACCTGTTTAAGTTCTATAAAACTATAGTAAAGTAAACACTCAGCACCTTGTTATAAAGGATTAAAGATTGTTAAAATATATAAACCTCTCACAGCATATTAACATTGCAATACTGTATCTCTAATAGGGTGATTTTGAATATATAACTAAAAGTACAGTCTACTACAAACCGAAGCAAGAAGTGCTGTAGATTTGTGCATTTTTTTTTTGATACTTCAGTTTTGTGTGTAATGAAAATGTTCTTATGAATCTATTGCTACATTTAAAGTGTTTTCTAACAAGACAATGCACTATGTTACCTGGATTTTAATGTATGTATGTCACATTGTGCTCTGGATCATCAAAAAGCTGTGATAGTGAAATAATTTGTACTCCATTCAGCAGTTGATTATTTCATTGCCAGTGTTTAAAAAAAATAAATAAATAAAACTAAATAAATAAATAAATAGAAGCATATGTGCATATTTTGAATCAGTAAGGGCCATCTCTTGGCTAAATTCTAAAGCCACTCAATAAAAGTGTTATTCCGTTCTTGTAATCTTACAATTAATGAAGTAGTCATCATAATTAAAAAGGGCATGGAGTTTCAACTAAGTTTTTTTTCTCACAGGACTTGGTGTTCTTAATTGATTTTCAGATCTGATTGGATTCTCTTCACTGATTTTTCTGCCTCATTTATTTGAAGCTGATGGGAGAGTGTATTTCAGCAACAGACTACTTTCAATTATCCATGCCTTTATAATCAAGAAAAAAAAGGTTACCTGTATCTATTTTTATTTGTAAAGTGATTAAATCCATTTAAGCTGCAATGTGAATTCCTGGCACGTCATAATACCAATTTTACAAAGAGTCCTCATTATAACTCACAGGGATTCCTTTCAGCTCTAAAGGAGGGTTTAATTGTTCCAGGTGTGCTTAATGGGCAAATAAGTACAGTATAATGTAAATGCCTATTTCATCTATGTATGGAATTGATCTATTTATTTATTTTACTTTGACACCATTCTGTGTAAGCTCTTCCCAGGAGATTAGCAGTTTCTGAAATATTTAAACCAGCCCTTCTGGTACCAGCAACAATGCCAGGATTTAATTATAGAGATCACATTTTTCTTCATTTTGATGTTTGATGTAAACCAAAACTCTTGACGTCTATCTGCATGATTTTATACATTTTGCTGCTGCTACATGATTGGCTAATTAAACGATTGTATGAATGTGCAGGTGTCCCGGTGTTCTTAATTAATTGGATCAAGAGTTAATATATACATATACAGTACATATTCTCCAGTGTATAAAGCAAGGTCCATTAAGACATGGCTTACCAAAGCTGGTATAGAAGATCTCGAGAGCCACGACCTTAACCACATTGAACACATTTTTGTATAAATTAGATCACTAAATGAGCACCAAGCCTTTATGTGCAACATCCATGCCTGACCTCAGTAATACTCTTGTGGCTAATGGGCAGAAATTCCCACAGCCTTAATTTGACATCTGTGAAGGCTGGTATTGCAGTAACAGGCAACGCAACTTCGGAAATGGATGTTTAGTCGGGTGACACCAAACTGTATAGGCCATACATGTATTACCAAGCATAGGTTACGAATGTACAATGTCTTTGCTAAAGCATTAGTAAGACTGTCATATTTGGAAATTAATATGGTTAGGAATTAATGTGCACCTGACACAATTTAGATTGTTTCTTAATATATTTGGAAATATTATTGTGCTATTATAAAGTAATTGAGCAATTGGAAAAGTCCATATTGTAGAGTATCAGTGGTTAAGGCAGCTAAATTCTGGAAAAATACCAAAAAACTATTTAAAAACAAGTTCAAAAATATCATACTTAATGAGTTTTAAAAGGTCTTACTGCCTTAAAAAGTAAAGTTACAGGGTTTCTTCAGTTCGAAACAAACCTGATCCTGCTCATGAAGGGCTCCTCATCTCATTATGTTGAGGCCCGGGGCTTGTGGAGGCTACGGTTGATACAGTATTGACATTAGTCGAACAAGTCATTTCTTATTGCAATAAAAACAAAAGCATCATTAATTGAGGAACTTTGCACAGTATTTCTTAAATAATTAATCAGGAATTGATCATTAAAGAGAAAAACATGCATCACTTGCTTATAAAAAGTTTATTACGTAACCTTTAATTATAATATCACCAAACATTTTGAAGGAAATTGAAGCCGTGGTGAGTTAAAATCCAAGACATACCTCATTAGGCAGGCGAGTATTAGGCAGATGGGAATCTTGGCAAGTACACACACACAGCTCCAACGGAGCACTCGAGCTATTGATTAACATGGCATGTGGCTCTCCACGTTCAATAAGCCCTACAAATGTGGCAGCACCAGAGCGGAGGTCCACTGTGTGAAAGTAGAGATATTAAAGCTGGAAGGCTGAAAATGAAGCAATGAGGCATAGACACATTACAGAGTGGAAGGAGATGTCTTCTGCCAGCACTGTGGGAGTTACCGTGGCTACATGAATTACAGATCAAGGTCCCACTTGGCAGTGCTGCAAAAAAGGTGGTGTCATGGAGTGGAAATTTCACTGAGTAATGACATCACGAAATCATGGCTTTAGGTATCTCACAGTGTCTGCTTACAACTGCACATTTACAAAGAGGATGACCATAAACTATATGCACTATATGCAGTTGTCAGAGCTAGTCGGAAAGTATTTGGTTAGGGAAATTTATGAAATGTTTTATCAGCAGTAAATACCATTTTAGCATAATTTAAGGGAACTGATATACATAGAAATGTTATTCTCTGCTACTGGTAAAATCGACACTGGAGAAGTCGGTGATAAAATGGTAGTTATCTAAGATGCACATTATATTTTAAAGTAACATATTGAGAAATGTCACCAGTTCACATTTCAAATTAAAATTTTATTTGTCACATACACAGTATGATATGCAGTAAAATGTTATAACAACCACCTATGACCTAAATAAAGAATATGAAATGAGAATATAATAATAAAAAGAAAATTAGAGTAGGAAAAAAATATTTAAATTATAATTATAAAATATGAAATAAGAATATAATAATAAAAGATTACACTGTAGAAAATATAATATGACTGTAAACTACACTATGCACTATATTAAATAAGCAGAAAAAGTTCCACCAAATGCAGCATAAAACCTTCCCATGTCATTGCAAGTACATCTGGGATCAGGCATTGTGACCAAACTATCAAACTGTTTCTCATCATGTATGTTTGCTGAAGAACAGGGTTCGTGTTTTGTAATCACATGCTCTTGTGAAGGTTGATGGCGTTCGGAGATCCTTAAGGTCCAGTGTAATTTAACCTAAAACTTGCATACCTCTGAATTAAGATGGCTTCATGTCAAACTTTCTTGCCTTTGGTTAATTGATTGAATTCCATTCCGGGAACAATAAACTCATGCCAGAAATAAACCCTGGATAGGATGCCAGGCCATTACAGGGCACACAATCTATTTACAAACTAATTAGTGTAGCATTTAGTTTAATTTTCCCCCCCCAGACAATATTTTTGGTTCTTGCCAGCAGAGAGCCCCCTGTAGTGAACACTGTTCAAACCACTTCTTGTCTGCACAGTGTAAAAATGCAGGTTACAGCACAGAATCTTGCATTTTTTTTTTACTTTCTGTATAGTGTTTTTGGCTTGTGTACTTGTTTTAATGACAGCTCTGCACAAACATCCAATCCAATAGAGTGGTTGCTGAAATTCTTTATTATTATTATTATTATTATTATTATTATTATTTAATGTATAAACATTACTGTAGATTAACAAAGAGACACAGCAAATACTTAAAGTATGTCACAAAAAATGGATTTAAAATAAATCTATACCTGTAATAAGTATTAAACTTAAAATATTAATTATTGAATGTTTAGAAATCTCCATTATCCATTAGCACTGGTTATCACTGTCGCCTTGCATCTTCATGGTATGTGTTCGATTCCCGCCTTTGTGTGCATGAAGTTTGCATGTTCTTCCTGTGCTTGGTGGGTTTCCTCCAGGTATGCCGGTTTCCTCCTACAGTCCATAGACATGCAGATTAGGCTAATTGGTGTTCCCAAATTGCCTGAAGTGTGTAAATGAGTGTGTGTATGTGTGTGTGTGCCCTGTGATGGATTGGCACCCTGTCCAGGGTGTACCCCGCTTGTTCCCTAAGGCTCCTGGGATACTCTCCAGCCCCCCGCGACCCTGAATGCAGGATTAAGCCGTATAGACGATGAGTGAGTGAGTGAAAGAGACGTTATCCATTATATTACTACAGGTATTACAGTAGATGTTGCGAACATAATCTAGTCAGCTCATAAAAATCACCATTTGAATAAAGGTTTATTTAAGCAATGCATAATATCAATGCATCTTTGCAAATAATGCAAACAGCTCTCTTTGCTACCTATTATTAGGAGTTAAGCCACATAAAGCTTAGATTTTCTTACTATATACCCTTATACTGTACCTCATGGTGTGTTGCAAAGGTTTCTCCAGTTTTGCCTGCAGAGAGGAGCTTTAATGTATGATTCTTGCCAGCCAAGGAGCGACCCAGATGCCACTATATTGTATTTTCAATGAAATTTAAACGGCAATATATACCGTTTATTTATCTGCTTTATTTCACTTGCTCGCTTCTATAGGGCCGTTTACAGAGTTTATCAAAACACTGGAAGTGGAAGTCTATTCCACTGCTGACCTTACCACTATAAAAATGATCCAAAGCTCTCTCTCTCTCTCTCTCTCTCTCTCTCTCTCTCTCTATCTATCTACTACAGTCTTTTATATGTTATATACTACTCCCCAGGCTTAAAATGCATTTTAAATCAAGTTTATCAAGTTCAGCTTAGTTACTTATGTTTTGACATCTATTACAATTATATCAGTCAGCATCATTAAAATTCTAAAACCACTGTTTGATAATCATCCATCAATTAGCTATGTTCATGCTTTTGTGAATTATTACGAAAATAATATGAGTGTTGGCAATTAGGCGACAGCCGATAATTTTTTATGTGGCAATAATGGTTGAGCTTGCCCTCAGGCTGTGCAATTAAAAAGGTTATTGAAATAAATGAAAGGAAACTGAGTAGAGTCCATTTGTGCAGCCAAGTACCACTGAGTGCATTAAAAAAAAAGAAGAAGAAAGGATCAGTGTGGTAACGTAACATAAGAGATTCAAGGTTCAGACTTTGTGAAGATCAATTTATTTTCTGTCTTGTTTACAATGCGCAATTTTTTGACACACATTTACTTTGTATTGGATTTCTAATATGTTTTGGGCCCTGTGCTTCATTGTTGACTGGGAACTGTGTTTCTTTCGCAGTATGGTGTGACCTTTCCTATCCGAGTTGATGTGTGGAACGGCAAAGCCCATTGATCTTACGTGAACTGTGTGTGGATTGCTGTCTGCCTGCCATCACTTACGAATGACGCGTGATGCTTCAGAGACAGCGCCACTGCCTGAAGGGGTGTCATTTTCTCCCCCCCTTTTTTTTTTTTTTTTTGCAGAGAAGTGATGATTGACTTTTTATTTTTAATCTAAATTAAAATGAAGACTGGAGCTGATAAATCACTAGATATAGGAACTAATGAAGGGCCAGGAGTTCAGTGCTCTCGTGTGTCATAAATAACTATACTGTAGAAGAGATTATTAGATTAATATTGTCTCAATTCTCTATGGTTTGATGATACCAGAGTATTATCACGGCATAATGGCTATATGAGGGAGGAATTAAAAAAAAAAAAAAATCGGTAAGAATTCTTTAAGAAAAGAGAGAAGAGAGGTTTATCTTACAATCCTGTCTCATGTGTCTTCTTTGTCAAAGCTGCCAACCGCAATGCGAATTAGAGTATGAGAACTGCTGAGATTGGGGATTTATAAAAACGATCATTTATTAGACTCGGGTGAGCAGCTTCAGGTTCAGAAATGACTACTCTTTTTAATTGAATGCCAATTACAGTATGTTGTGAACCGGCTCTGGTAGAGAAGGTGAGATTTTACTGCTATTCACATGGCTCACTGCAATTATCACTATTTCTCCAGATGAAATGTTGGCTTATACTTAAACAACATTAGCCATTTTGCCTGGTTATTGCTTCAGACCTTTGTATAACACCATTTCTACTTTTATAATGCCAAGCACCCCAATTTAGTAAGTCAACAGAAGATAAGAGGATTTGCTCAGGCACCAGTTCTTAGTTGTTGTTGTTGCTGTTGTTTCTGGAGCATTGAGGTAAGAGAGGATACAATTAATTTCCAGTTTTAACTGACTTGTTGAGATCTCCCTCTTATTGTACAAAGGACCTCATTTTGCCATAATCTTCTTTTTATAGTTAAACTACAGTCCCTGCCAGGTACAGTACAGTATGTGCTCGCTGCCTCGAGGAGTTATGGCTTCATCTTGCTTTTTTGGAACCTGATCCCTTCTGGGATTTTGTCCAAACCTCTAGCTTTCTTGCTGGGTTTTGCTTCTACGTCCTATAATAGTGCACTTTGTGTAAAATATGTAGATTTGTGGCTCCATTTATTCATATCCCATAATCATCTATTTGATCACAACCTATTAACAAAACACCATTTCATCAGTCAGGTTAATTTAATGCAGCTTTTAAGAGTTTTATGACTCCGCTCCTGCTCTGAAGGGATTCAATCACACCGGTCTAAACTAATAACCCCGGGGGAAACTGGACAGCAGTACTAAATTAACCTTCAGGATCCATTAATTGAATGACAGTGATTATCGGGAGGTTTAAGAAAGAGTGGTTGGGGACAAACTGCGTGAGGAACGGCCCATGGAGGGGATGTAATAAAAAATAGATTTACCTTAATTTACCTAAATTAACATTTGATTAACTTTCAAAGCAACCTTTAGTTTTGAAAATCCAAAAAGTCATTTCTGGACGGTGATAAAAGTAGAAATGGATGAGCTACCTTGCATCTCGGGTATTGACGGAAAAAAGCACAGAAAAACGTAATAAATAGTTCTTCAACACCTTTTATTTCTTGCAGAAGAAATCCGCTTGCTTTTTTTATTTTAAGATTTATTTATAGTGAGCATATTGAAGCAGTGATCACTGTGAGGGCAGGGAACTTGGATTCTGCATCCTCCCAAAAGTCAATTTCTTTTATAGTGTCTTGCCCACTGGGACTGCCAGTTGCTGGATTCTTGCAGTTTTAGATGCTGATTCACTTTCTGCTAATGTTCTCCTGGAACACATCGGTTTGAGTGAATAGGATATCTCCGCAATTCCTTTTCGGGTGTAATCCTCTAATATTAGTTACTGTACAATCCATAGAAGGGGTCAGATTATTAGCAGGTAGATTATAAAAATGATAAAACTTCAGAGGATTGGCGCTGGAGACACTAAGATGATACTGTTTCCATCATTTAGGACACATTTTAGTATGTCATGACTAGTCAGGATTGATTTAGATCCACAACATTAAAGATGCATGAGGACAGCAAGACCGTAGCATAAAGCAAATAATGTTTGCCTGTTTTGATTACATAAGCACATAAGCTTTCAGAATGAATTTCTTTCCAAGAATTATTGGCCAGCCAGCCTTTCACTATCCACACAACATTAGCTAAGGAAATGGAGATTAATCAGCAAGAAGTAGCATTACCCTATATGTTGATACAAGGAGGCAAATGAGGATATGATTAGAAACCCTAATCCCTGCAGTTTCCTCACAGTTTTAGGCATTAAAGAACTTCTCCTCCTGGTTGCCGTACCATTATCCAAGTGCTTTAATAGGACTTTTTGATCTATAAGCTTTCTGTCTGGAATACTAAGTTACCCATCTGGCCAAAAGGAAATATCATTTCCATTTTCTACTCATTTTGCATGGCCCTGTGCCTCATGGCCAGTCAGTCTCAGCAGCATCCTGATTCAGTGTGAAATAGGTCTCTGACTTCGGGCCTCAGCTGGGTCAGTAATGAACACGGAGATGAGAGCGTAGGTCATAGCACCATGGTAATTCCTATGGATTTATTGTGATTGCTGTAATAAGACACACATATTGCCATTTCATTCTTCAGTTTCACAGAGGATGAAGCCCTTAATTCTCCAAGAGGGCAAATCATCGAACACAAAAGGTGACATTTACTGACTCCTACAACAATCTCTTTTAATAGCCCTATATTGTTCTTTGCTGCTCTTGTGTTTGTGTGTGTATCCGCACTTTGCTCCCATAAGAGAGGTAGGAAGGAGTAAAAGCTTGTGTATTGTTTTTGGCAGGTGCCATTATTTGGAGCTGCATGTGTTCCAGTTAAAGTTTTGCCTGGAGCGTGCCGTTTCCTGAGCTGTTTGTTTCTGCTGTAAACCATTTCAATGTTATTGCCACGTTTATTCCACACGCATCGTCTTGTCACAGTGTTCGAGCCCAAAACCCAAACACCTGATGTTCATCTCCCTGTCTTTCCATCCTTTCATGTAAAAAAAAACAAAAATAACAACAATAAAAAAAATTATATTATTCAGTGTGTTAAACTCATGACCATCAAGTTCAAGGAAAGGCACTGTAGATGTCCCATTTTGTAGAAATACTTACGACTATAGATACTGATGGCCAAAGGTGGTGATCCAGTGAGTTCACTTAGGACAGACTCTTTTGTTGCTTGTTGTTGGCTTCTATTGTAAATATTTTATACCATGTAAGTACGTTTTCTGTGTTCCGGTCCCATTACAGATCTTTTTTTAGCGCAATGGCTCTAGGGCTGTCCTGTTTATCCAGCCAATGAGCATAATTAATGCTTGCTTAATTCAGCATGCCATCAAGGCGGATGCCATTAGCTCTGATGTACAGTGTCTGGAGTGACGGTGTTCCAGTCACACCTTGTTATTACCTCTGCGATTCCCCATCCTTGTGTCCTTGAGAGAAAGGGGAAAAAGGGGAGGGGTAAAAGATAGAGAGAGCTTTTACTTCTAGCACAATCAGTGAAAAGCAAACACTATTCTTCTCCCAGTCTTTCCAGATTAGTGGATAACCCACTGTAAAGCTTTTGTGGGCTGGGAAGTGTTTTAGCTGTAATTGGGAGAAGATTTCGTCTATGGTGATATGTTCGGAATGTATAAGTGTTGAAGATCTTGAGGGAGTCAGATGATGGAAGAACAACAACCAAAGAACTTTCAACACGAAAGGGGTCAAAGCTTTTTTATTTTATTTTTTTTAGTTTTTTTGTTGTTTTTTGTTTGCACAGTTTAGTTCATTCCTCTGGTTGTCAAGGTTCAGATTCAAGTCTAAAACATGACGTTCCAAACAAGCTGCTTGGAAATGTTATAAAAAAAGATGCCCTTTGTGTGTTAAAAATCAGCTTCATGCTCCTGAGCAGCATAATATAAGAATTCGCCCTATCCTCTTCTAAAGAGTTCAAATACAAAGTTGGTCATGGTTTAACATGCTTTCTCTCTCTCTCTCTCTCTCTCTCTCTCTCTCTCTCCTGTTAATCATATTTACACTGGTCAAGTGTGTGTATGTGTGAGCTCATGTATGTACAGTATTGTATGTGTTGAACGTCTTTTGCAACCCTTTGATGCAGCATGAGTAGGAGTTGAAAAAGATGCAGCTGCTTGGAAACTGTTGTATGACAGAAGAGAGCTTGCTGGTGGGCAAGACTAAATCAGATCTCAGGAAATAAGGAGAAAATAAATAAGATTGCCCCACTTAAAAATGTTTTGATGGGAAAGAGTCCCCGTGTATGTGAGCTCAAAATATCACTCATGAGCTGTTAAGTCTGTTAAACAGTCATTGATTGCGTTCACTTGTCTCCTTAGAATGAAGATCATTTCAAAGTTATTTTGATCATCTTTGTCTTTTTATGAATAATTTCTATCCTTGTGGGAGCAGTCTCTTCCAGGATGTATAGCCCAAACCACATGACACTGGCTCACTGAAAGATTCTATAGGTATGAACATGTTGGAGATATTTGGTTTGGGTCTTCCCAATCACCAACTTTCAACCCAATTAAACACTCATGGGACATACTGGAGTGTCAGCGCTTTTCAGCACCATGGACAACAACGATTTCAGAACCCTTTAACACCTACTCCAGTGTTGTGTGGCTGAATGTTTTGTTGTTTTCATTTAATTTGTCACCC
Source organism: Clarias gariepinus (assembly GCF_024256425.1). NCBI lineage: Eukaryota > Metazoa > Chordata > Actinopteri > Siluriformes > Clariidae > Clarias > Clarias gariepinus. Next base: position 41,069,189 of record NC_071100.1, read on the forward strand.
AGATATATATAATATACCCAAATATACTTGCTAATATATACTTTACAAATTAATACACTATATTTTATAAACCTAAGCTTTACTTGTAAATTTAAACTATTGGCAGTGAACACTAGAGAGCGCTCTCTCTCCTTTACACTCTATCAATCTTTTTTTTTGGTTGTTTTTTTGGTGACATTCTTTGATTTCTGCCCATTTTCAAGGCAGGGACATATAGTTCTGCAGGCACTGCTGTTGAGCTATGCCTGTGCAGTGAGATATTTGTTTGAAGAGTGTGGCACATCAAGACTGATGTGGGATGACAGACTCTGCAACAGCTGGTTCACACTCCGGGAGTCGAAGGGAAATTATATTAAGCTTGTGAATTGGTGAAGATGGTTCATAATGCACCAAGCATAGAAGAAATATACTTCTGCCACAGTACTGTTTGCTGTTGCAGTATTAGTCATAGGCGCATGCACAGCTGGTATGAGCTGCGTGCCAGCCTTTGCAATTTTGAAAACTCAACCATTTAGAAGAACAGTTGCGGGTAATGTTAAATAAAAACGAATAAAGAAAGAGAGAAATAACAACAAAAAAATGTGCATTAATTTGCTACAAATGAATGAGCACCTCATTTGCAGACTCTTAAAATGTTTTCCTTGGATATACATATTTATAAAATAACAGTAACAACATGGAGTTCGCATTCCAAATAATATTACAGACAGATGTTTTACAAATGAAAAGCATATTTCTAATTTGAAAAAAGTATTTATGCCTCCAGTCTCTACAACAAGGGTTTTCGTGTAGTCTTCACAGACTGACAGGCTGCTACATCATGTAAAAGGTCATGTTTGCTAATAAAAAGCTGGCACACTCAGTATGGTAGTGACATTTGGCACTGGCACTGCCAAGCACTCGATGCCAGAACTGAGGGGAGACAATCCACAGAAGCAAAGGGTACTCAGGTGGAAAGCTTGCCATCCATGGTGGCCTTTAAAACCGAACAGGTCTAGACCCGCACCCCGTGCTAATTGAAAAGCCTTTTGTTATGACACGTTCTAAATCTTCTGGTAAGAGCCGCATAAATGGACACAAAGGAAATGTTTCTGGATGGATATGGTAGAAAAAACGTACAGTATGAATGTTTCATAAAATTGAATATGACCTTAACCCTTGATTTCTGCAGCAAATATGACAGAAAAAGACACCTGGGATGGATATTCCAAATATACATGCCGGGAATGTACTGGAGGAAATCGTCTTGAAGGAAATGTACTGAGGAACTAAGAAGCAATTTGAGAGGATTTGACAGGATTTAGGTGAGTTATCTTGGCTTTTAGAAAACTCCTTCGCTCATTCACAGTGCTGCCGCAGAGTGGGCTCGTCAGACATTCAAATCCGTGATACGATTTGCCAATCCATCTCCGCTTGTTAAGAGACAAGGGGTGGTAATTGAAACATTTTTCATGAGTTTTGCTTCAGAGAGGAGAAAGACTGAGCCTCAGAGAGGGAAAAGAGCCTATGCATCAGAATCGCTGTGTATGAAATATCACCAAGAAGCCATCAAACCACAAATATTGTTCGTCTGTAACAACAGCCTGCTTGGAAAATACCAGCAAATGAACAGTGACCCAGTGATGCTGACCCAAAGTTATGTACATGTATACATGCTAGTACTTTAGCTATCATGCAGCTGGCAAATCCACTCCAGTACTGTAGCTATGCTACAGCTTTCACTTAAAGTCTTTCTCACATTTCTCCCTCCATTGATTTCTTCCAGCACTGGGAAGAATCAATCCCTCAGCAAGAAGGCCTTAGTACTGCAAAAGCTAGGAGAAGGAACAGACAGGTTTGGATAAGGTAACGTTAAGCAACGTCTTTGGTTTAAGAAGAAAGTTCCATTGAAAATGGTTGGCTTCCTCTGCCGGTACAACTTTCTGTTATACAAAATCTGTTATCTGTAATCTGGGCACATTATAAGAAAATAGTTTTGATTGATTGATTGATTTTTTGGGGGGTTTAGAACCACAGTGTATGAATATTGACATACAGTATACTGTTACTACTCGATGGTTCTCATTTAAAATCTTTTTATTTTTTGTTACAAAATTCAGGTTTAGAGACGAGGCGATTCAGCCAATGAGAAGAAATACCCGACCTAGTAAATCCTCTCTGTACCCACTAACTAAAAGAACTGACCTGACTGCACCCGCTCCACCACCACCACCTGTGTGTTACACCGATTTTTGATCTTCTACAGTATTTTATTATGCTGACTTTGAACACTTACAGTGTGAAAAGAAAGAAAATCTTCAAAGAAACTACTGTAGCTACTGTAAATTGCATGGACTTTAAAACTTTATGTAATACATAGTACATAAGATATCATGATGATTATAATTTCATCATTAAATCAAATCTAGGGCTTATTTCCGTACTCATCCATCATGGTTTGGGTAACATTCTCTTCATGGGAAAAGCAAAATATAAATATAGGTTTACACATCCATTTTCCTTTTCTTTTATTTAACCATATACAGTATGAGAAGTTTTCAGGTCAAACTGAGACTTTTGATTTTACAAACACAGTCATAATTCGTTTCTTATTGATAATCTTGATTTTAAGGTCACGCGCGGTCGTATCAGCATTTCACTGCATATCGTACTGTGTATAACTGTGTAAGTGACAAATAAAATTTTAAATTAGAAAGTTGAGTAGAAAGTCTATATATTTGTCTGTATAATCCCCTGATGCTTATCCCAGTAATACATTTCATTAATGCTTGGATATCCTTCCAGGTAAAAAGTTTTTTCATTTATTTAACACTAGAAGCGCCGAGCAGCGGTCATTTGACCGCAAGGGGGTAAAAAAAAAATATAATACTTTACACTCGATCAAATTCCAGGGCCCTCCTTTCATGACTTTTCCTAGTTCTGTGAGCTTAATCACCCTGTATGCTTACATTTTTAAAATTACACCAGTAAAAGCCAGTATAAAGCTATTTTGCTCTTATTTACCATGATCAGACTGTCTGAAACGCTGACCTCCCAGGAACCTCCTTTAATAGCCCAAACTTGTGGAAATGGCTTGGCGTGAGGTCAGGACTGTCCAGGCAATAACTCAAAGCCAAGTTCAAGTAATGTGCAAGTGGTGTTCATGAATGATTGTGTGTACGGTTCCCACAGACAGATGCGTCTCGTCTGCAAGTTGGGATGACAAGTTATCTGTCTATTTTCAAGGCTCAGGCATTTCATTCGCTTAATGTTCAGAGGAAGGACTGCAGTGGAGTCACCTTGGTTGGGATCATCATTCATGGACTAATGGCCTTCCTTAAAGTGTTTACAGGATTGAAATGTTTTAATGCAGCTGAGAATCTCATTACTGTACCTTGGATTATTTTGAAGTTTTCCATAAATTGCATTCAGGTCTTCATTTAGGAGAAAGTCCCAGTTTGATTTGAACACCCCTCGTGTATAGACACATGGTTTACACTTTTGTCAACTATTTAGTTTGTGTAAAATTGGAGCCTTATTTTTCTCAGCCTGCTTCTCCATGCCCTTGACCTTTGTCTGTGGTTTAAAATACTCTTTGGATGACTGTTTTTGCATTTTTTGACTATTGCCTGACATTGAATTTTCAATTGTAATTTGCAATTAATAATAAAACCTTCATGCGCATGGTTACTCAACACCATCATGTTCATTTTAAAGTGATTGTTATTTTCAGTCTTGAGCAGAGGCTTGAGAAGCTCCGAGATCCCTGGCCTGATCTGGCACCTCATTTGTGAGGTAGAATTTCAGCAACTGCTACAAGATGAAGGAATTTGCGGCGGAACCCCTGCTGGATGATAAATTACTGAAAATAGCCCAATCTTTCATCTTGGCCTAATCACCAGCATAGATTTTGTTTATCTTCCTTAAGTAGCATCTGTTCCCAATGACGCTCCTTAATGAAACCCGATTTGTGTCCATGTAATTGAGTGGAGCCCGTATCCAGCCCATACCCAGGCATATATTATATAATGAACAAGAAAATACTCCCCCCCCCCACAATTCTATTTTCTTAGGATCACTCCCACTCCTGCATTTTCTGGTCTTGCTTTTTTATTTAAAAGATTGTCTTAGTTCACCGAATATCTTACTGGTGAGATTGTGCTAATGAAGAGACGTACCATCTGTCCATGAATAAGGTATAAACAGGATATTCTCAGATCTAATTTTACCCATGAATAGTTTAGTTTGAACAGTTACATATCTGTGCCTGATTTGCCTGTGCATGTGCTTACGCGCTGAGCGGCGGAGGAAGTGGCACACAGGTGTCAGCTATAATTTGTATTTCAGGAAGTACTGAAAAGGCAATGACTCCTCTCCAAAAATAACACCTTAAGTCAATCCTTTCAATTGTAGTATTACAGAATTATGAAGAAGAACCATTTTGTTCCAGATGACTACCTGCTACAGCAATCACAGTTTTCAACGTGCTCCAGATTAGCTCTGCATCAAGAACGTCTGGAGTCTTAGGAAGTGATGTTGTCAGCTTCTTAAATTAGTAATGTTATATTTAACCAGAAACTGAGGTCTGTTCGGTTCAATTAATTACGCAGAAATGTGCAAATTAACACAATTCTTAAGCAGTATAATTTTGTATAATAAGATTATAACTTTTATAATAAAAAACTTTTATAATAAAGTTTTATTATTTTTTTGTTGCATTTTCTGCCTATAAACATGTAACACTGATGACATAATCATCATTAGGCGATCACTTATATCATGTCTAGTTTGTGCACACCACATCATTTTGATTTACTTGTGAAATAAGAATTTATGTAAGCCAGGTATTTATCATTGTCTGATGTTTTTTCCCCTTCAAGGTAGAAGGATAGAAGGAAAATACAGTAGATCAATAGACAGTTAGAGCACATAGTGTGAATCCATGATGTTAACCTGAATAACCTTATTATTATTATTAAAATTCAAATTCAAATTTTATTTGTCACATACACAAACATACACAGTACGAAATGTAGTGAAATGTATTATACGACTGCTATTGACCCTAAAAGAGAATTAAAGTTTACAAATAAGAAATAAATATAAATAAAAGAATACGATAAAAAATTAAATAAAAAAATTAAATTAAACTAGGAAAAAATAGAAATAAAAATAGAAATGTGCTAGAAAAAAATGGAACTAAAAATAAAAATAGAAATATGATATGCATAAAAATAGAAATATACTGTACATAGAAATATGATGTGCATATAAAAATAGAAATATACTGTACAAATTGAAATATACTGTACTGGTGTGCAAATATGCATAGAAGAAAGTGTCTTTGTGCAGAGGTTATTAAAGTGTCTTTGTGCAATGGTCCAGGATGTAGATGTACAAAATGTAGTGTAGATATGAGGGAAGGTGAGCGTGTAATTGTCCATAGTGTTCATGGATGTAAAAGGATTGATAGATTTGATCAATTATGGAAAGATTGTGTTAGTTCGTGGTTGTGGTTGAGTGACCTTATCGCCTGCGGGAAGAAGCTCCTCCTTAGTCTCTCTGTGTTGGTCTTCAAGGAGCGGAATCGCTTCCCAGACCGCAACAGAGTAAACAGTCCGTTATTGGGGTGACTGAGGTCCTTCACGATCTTCCTGGCCTTGGTCAAGCACCGCTTGCTGTAGATCGAGTGCAGGTCAGGGAGCTCGATGCGGATGATGCGCTCAGCTGATCGCACCACCCTCTGTAGAGCTCGTCTGTCCTGCATGGTGCTGTTCCCGAACCAGGTCGTGATATTTCCCGATATTATTATGACATTTAGGCATTTGGCAGACGCTCTTATCCAGAGTGACTTACATTTTTATCTCATTACACATCTGAGCATTTGAGGGTTAAGGGCCTTGCTCAAGGGCCCGACAGTGGCAACTTGGTGGTTGTGGTTTGGAACCTGGGATCTTCCGAACAGTAGTCCAATGCCTTAACCACTCAGCTACCCCTGGCCATTATTATTATTATTATTTTGTCTATTAGGTGAAATGTACACAGATATAAATGCCGGTATTATTTCATTTACAGAAAAGTAGTAATCATGAAATTACATTTTTTTTAGCAATAGCACAGAACAGAAGCTTAAAGCATACAGTCTTCTTGTAAAGTATTGGAACTGCAATGTTAATTATGTTGTCCCGCCCATATACATTAGGGCATTTTGGTTAGAGTTAAAATATAAAAATATAAACAAACAGATCAGAAATTTAGATTTAATTTCCTGATATTTGAATCTAGCTGTGTTTAAAGAACTTACAATGTGGCACCTTTGGTGGTAAACAACCTAATTTATAGATGAGCAAAAATATAGGACTAGGATATAGGATCATCTCTGTATATTGATACACCCCAGTAGCTACCTCAGTGGACCATCCGATCTGCACACAAGCGTGGCACAGGTTGTATGCCCTTTCTGATGCAACCCTCCCATTTTATCCAGGCTTTGGGCCGGCAAATTCCAATCCGACCTTCCAATTCTTCTGCTTTTAAAGTTTTTATATTTGAATTGTAAAATCCTTTATCTGGTTAGGGTTAGGGTTTAGGGTTAGGGTGAGCACTGTGGCCTTGGACCGTCAGGGTCCGGATTTGATTGCCACCTTGGGTGTGTGTGCATGGAGTTTGCATGTTCTCCCTGTGCTTGGTGGGTTTCTTCTGGGTACCCCGGTTTTCTCCCACAGTCCAAAGACATGCAGATTAGGCTAAGTTTCGGTCGCAAATTGCAAGTTGTGTGTGTGTGTGGCCTGCAATGGATTGGCACCCTGTCCAGGATGTATACCCTGCCTTGTGCCCAAAGCAATTTCCCTCTGGAATTAGTAAAGGTCTTTAAATCTTGAAAGTCTCTTGGGACAGGTTTCTGGCCCAACACGACCCTGTATACAGTGGTGTAAAATATGAATGAATTAATAAATTCTTTGCCCTTGCCTTGTGAATGTTGTTAATGTCACATACTGTTGTTATCAAAAGTATAATTTTTTTAAACAACCAATCTCACAGGGCACATCTGGGCAACAAGAAACAAATGTTAAATGTTTTAGTTCTGTGCGGATCATGTATCAAATTGTCATGAATGGGGTGTTGTGGCAGGTGTTGAACGCCGTGGGCGGAAGGAGCAGGCATAGAGGCAGAGGGGTGGTGTAACCAAAAAAAAGAGTCTTTTAATAACGAGTAAGCACAAAGTATAAATAAAGATACAAACAAAGGAACAAACAAACTTAAACCATACTTAACTTGTGCTAACAGGGGCTCTCTGGCAAGACACAGACAGGGGAACAAACACACGTCCTGTGGCGAGACACAGGCAGGGGGTTACACGAAACACGTCCTGTGGCGAGACACAGGCAGGAGGAGACACAAAACACGTCCTGTGGCGAGACACAGGCAGGGGGTTACACGAAACACGTCCTGTGGCGAGACACAGGCAGGAGGAGACACAAAACACGTCCTGTGGCGAGACACAGGCAGGGGGTTACACAAAACACGTCCTGTGGCGAGACACAGGCAGGGGGACAAACATAACAAGACACAAACGAGGCGTGGAGCTGAAACTGGACATTAGAGAGGACGGGAGACACTAGAGAGGACGGGAGACACTAGAGAGGACGGGAGACACGTAAAGACGAGACGAGAGACCAAGAGAGGGACAGGACAAGGGCTAAAGACATGGCAATCAGCTAGGCATGGCTTTTAGCTAAACATGGTTAAGCATTGCTTAACCATGGCAGTTAGCTACACATACACCTAGCCAAGCATGTCTTTAGCCCCTACATGCACTAAGCTACACTTACCTGATAGCTTAAACACACTAGGGAATAGGGGCACAGAAACACAGACAAAGGATACCCAGTGGCTAGGCGAGGCAGCCCTCCAAGACTAAGCGAGGCGGCACTCACAAGCTAGTCGTTACTCCCCAGTCAGGAGGGACAGCACTCTAAAACTAGGCGCACTGGGACAATAGGGGGAGAGGAAACACAGGACTAGGGGACCATCAAAGGCCAGGCTAGGGGACCATCAAAGGCCAGGCTAGGGGACACAATCAAAGGCCAGGCTGGGGACACAATCAAAGGCCAGGCTAGGGGACACAATCAAAGGCCAGGCTAGGGGACACATCAAAGGCCAGGCTAGGGGACACATCAAAGGCCAGGCTAGGGGACACATCAAAGGCCAGGCTAGGGGACACATCAAAGGCCAGGCTAGGGGACACATCAAAGGCTAGGCTAGGGGACACATCAAAGGCTAGGCTAGGGGACACATCAAAGGCTAGGCTAGGGGACACATCAAAGGCTAGGCTAGGGGACACATCAAAGGCTAGGCTAGGGGACACATCAAAGGCTAGGCTAGGGGACACATCAAAGGCTAGGCTGAGGACACATCAAAGGCTAGGCTGAGGACACATCAAAGGCTAGGCTGAGGACACATCAAAGGCTAGGCTGAGGACACATCAAAGGCTAGGCACACTGGGCAACTAGGGGGAGAGGAAACACAGGACAGCTAGAGACACAGAGGGGCTATGGCTAGAAGCATGCTAGTACTGTAACTGTACTATAAACTCAACATAGCATTTAGCTAATCATGCTCCTAGCCACACATACACCTAACTGCTTACCTGCTCTAGCTAACCACAAGAACACAGGAGGACAGGACTGAATCAGCTCCACAAACACAGACACACAAAACATACACAGAGACATTGCCAATAAGAGAGCCCAAGTCAACACAACTAAAATCAAAGTACAAATTAAACAGATAACAAAACAAACCAAAATGCCCACATAACTGACAGTGGTTTTACCAAAAATGCTCGACCCAGTTTCCCAGTCTAAACAGCTATTTATAGATTAATTGATGGCTACCTCGGTTCAGGTGTGCACTGCATCACCTGACCGAGGTGCCTGCTGGGAAACTGAGTCGGCCAACAAAAACTACAAAATAAAAACAGTGACCTCTAGTGGAGGACCCTTACAGTACCCCCCCTTAAACCGCTCCTCCGGAGCGCTATTGGTGGTCCCAAGGCACTTCCCTGGTGTCCCTTCACCCAACCCCGACGGGCTAACTCCCGTAGTCAACTGTGTGGCGGAGGCAGCACCGGATCGCTGTTGTAGGCCGGGCGGAGGGGGCAGCACTGTATTGCTCTGAGAAGTAGAGCCCCTGAAGACAGCGCTGTGTTGTTCCCCAATCCGGGCGGCCGATGCGGTACTGGCTTTTTCTCCGCCGTGCAGCGGTGGGTGCCAGACATCGAAGCCGGGTGCTGGACGCTGTGCTGGGGTGTCGCTCCGAAGGCGGTGAGCCTTGAATAAGGGCTACTGGACGAAGGTGGGGGCCTCCACATGAGGCTTGCTGGTGTTGCTGGGACCTCCTCGAGGCGCTCGGCGGCTGCTGCTGCTGGGACCTCCTCGAGGCGCTCGGGTGCTGCTGCTGCTGGGACCCCCTCGAGGCGCTTGGCGGCTGCTGCTGCTGGGACCCCCACGTGAGGCGCTCGGCGGCTGCTGCTGCTGGGACCTCCACGTGAGGCGCTCGGCGGCTGCTGCTGCTGGGACCTCCTTGTGAGGCGCTCGGCGGCTGCTGCAGCGGTGGCCTCCTCGTGAGGCGCGAAGGGTGCTGCAGCGGTGGCCTCCTCGTGAGGCGCGAAGGGTGCTGCAGCGGTGGCCTCCTCGTGAGGCGCGAAGGGTGCTGCAGCGGTGGCCTCCTCGTGAGGCGCGAAGGGTCCTGCAGCTGTGGCCTCCCCGTGAGGCGCGAAGGGTCCTGCAGCTGTGGCCTCCCCGTGAGGCGCGAAGGGTGCTGCAGCTGTGGCCTCCACGCGAGGCTGCCGCTTTAAAGTCCCAGCCCCCTCTGCTATGCCTTGGTGGTCAAGCATTCTGTCATGAACGGGGTGTTGTGGCAGGTGTTGAACGCCGTGGGCGGAAGGAGCAGGCATAGAGGCAGAGAGGTGGTGTAACCAAAAAAAGAGTCTTTTAATAACGAGTAAGCACAAAGTATAAAGATACAAACAAAGGAACAAACAAACTTAAACCATACTTAACTTTGTGCTAACAGGGGCTCTCTGGCAAGACACAGACAGGGGAACAAACACACGTCCTGTGACAAGACACAGGCAGGAGGAAACACAAAACACGTCCTGTGACGAGACACAGGCAGGGGGTTACACAAAACACGTCCTGTGGCGAGACACAGGCAGGAGGAGACACAAAACACGTCCTGTGGCGAGACACAGGCAGGGGGTTACACGAAACACGTCCTGTGGCGAGACACAGGCAGGAGGAGACACAAAACACGTCCTGTGGCGAGACACAGGCAGGAGGGGTTACACAAAACACGTCCTGTGGCGAGACACAGGCAGGAGGGGTTACACAAAACACGTCCTGTGGCGAGACACAGGCAGGAGGGGTTACACAAAACACGTCCTGTGGCGAGACACAGGCAGGGGGACAAACATAAGACACAAACGAGGCGTGGAGCTGAAACTGGACATTAGAGAGGACGGGCGACACTAGAGAGGACGGGCGACACTAGAGAGGACGGGCGACACTAGAGAGGACGGGCGACACGTAAAGACGAGACGAGAGACCAAGAGAGGGACAGGACAAGGGCTAAAGACATGGCAATCAGCTAGGCATGGCTTTTAGCTAAACATGGTTAAGCATTGCTTAACCATGGCAGTTAGCTACACATACACCTAGCCAAGCATGTCTTTAGCCCCTACATGCACTAAGCTACACTTACCTGATAGCTTAAACACACTAGGGAATAGGGGCACAGAAACACAGACAAAGGATACCCAGTGGCTAGGCGAGGCAGCCCTCCAAGACTAAGCGAGGCGGCACTCACAAGCTAGTCGTTACTCCCCAGTCAGGAGGGACAGCACTCTAAAACTAGGCGCACTGGGACAATAGGGGGAGAGGAAACACAGGACAAGGGATACCCAGTGGCTAGGCTAGGGGACCATCAAAGGCCAGGCTAGGGGACCATCAAAGGCCAGGCTGAGGACACAATCAAAGGCCAAGCTAGGGGACCATCAAAGGCCAAGCTAGGGGACCATCAAAGGCCAAGCTAGGGGACCATCAAAGGCTAGGCTGAGGACACATCAAAGGCTAGGCTGAGGACACATCAAAGGCTAGGCTGAGGACACATCAAAGGCTAGGCTGAGGACACATCAAAGGCTAGGCTGAGGACCCATCAAAGGCTTGACTGAGGACACATCAAAGGCTAGGCTGAGGACACATCAAAGGCTAGGCTGAGGACACATCAAAGGCTAGGCTGAGGACACATCAAAGGCTAGGCTGAGGACACATCAAAGGCTAGGCACACTGGGCAACTAGGGGGAGAGGAAACACAGGACAGCTAGAGACACAGAGGGGCTATGGCTAGAAGCATGCTAGTACTGTAACTGTACTATAAACTCAACATAGCATTTAGCTAATCATGCTCCTAGCCACACATACACCTAACTGCTTACCTGCTCTAGCTAACCACAAGAACACAGGAGGACAGGACTGAATCAGCTCCACAAACACAGACACACAAAACATACACAGAGACATTGCCAATAAGAGAGCCCAAGTCAACACAACTAAAATCAAAGTACAAATTAAACAGATAACAAAACAAACCAAAATGCCCACATAACTGACAGTGGTTTTACCAAAAATGCTCGACCCAGTTTCCCAGTCTAAACAGCTATTTATAGATTAATTGATGGCTACCTCGGTTCAGGTGTGCACTGCATCACCTGACCGAGGTGCCTGCTGGGAAACTGAGTCGGCCAACAAAAACTACAAAATAAAAACAGTGACCTCTAGTGGAGGACCCTTACAGTACCCCCCCCCTTAAACCGCTCCTCCGGAGCGCTATTGGTGGTCCCAAGGCACTTCCCTGGTGTCCCTTCACCCAACCCCGACGGGCTAACTCCCGTAGTCAACTGTGTGGCGGAGGCAGCACCGGATCGCTGTTGTAGGCCGGGCGGAGGGGGCAGCACTGTATTGCTCTGAGAAGTAGAGCCCCTAAAGACAGCGCTGTGTTGTCCCCCAATCCGGGCGGCCGATGCGGTACTGGCTTTTTCTCCGCCGTGCAGCGGTGGGTGCCAGACATCGAAGCCGGGTGCTGGACGCTGTGCTGGGGTGTTGCTCCGAAGGCGGTGAGCCTTGAATAAGGGCTACTGGACGAAGGTGGGGGCCTCCACATGAGGCTTGCTGGTGTTGCTGGGACCTCCTCGAGGCGCTCGGCGGCTGCTGCTGCTGGGACCTCCTCGAGGCGCTCGGGTGCTGCTGCTGCTGGGACCCCCTCGAGGCGCTTGGCGGCTGCTGCTGCTGGGACCCCCACGTGAGGCGCTCGGCGGCTGCTGCTGCTGGGACCTCCACGTGAGGCGCTCGGCGGGGCTGCTGCTGGGACCTCCACGTGAGGCGCTCGGCGGCTGCTGCAGCGGTGGCCTCCTCGTGAGGCGCGAAGGGTGCTGCAGCGGTGGCCTCCTCGTGAGGCGCGAAGGGTGCTGCAGCGGTGGCCTCCTCGTGAGGCGCGAAGGGTGCTGCAGCGGTGGCCTCCTCGTGAGGCGCGAAGGGTCCTGCAGCTGTGGCCTCCCCGTGAGGCGCGAAGGGTCCTGCAGCTGTGGCCTCCCCGTGAGGCGCGAAGGGTGCTGCAGCTGTGGCCTCCACGCGAGGCTGCCGCTTTAAAGTCCCAGCCCCCTCTGCTATGCCTTGGTACTGTAGGTCGAGCATTCTGTCATGAATGGGGTGTTGTGGCAGGTGTTGAACGCCGTGGGCGGAAGGAGCAGGCATAGAGGCAGAGGGGTGGTGTAACCAAAAAAAGAGTCTTTTAATAACGAGTAAGCACAAAGTATAAAGATACAAACAAAGGAACAAACAAACTTAAACCATACTTAACTTTGTGCTAACAGGGGCTCTCTGGCAAGACACAGACAGGGGAACAAACACACGTCCTGTGACAAGACACAGGCAGGAGGAAACACAAAACACGTCCTGTGACGAGACACAGGCAGGGGGTTACACAAAACACGTCCTGTGGCGAGACACAGGCAGGAGGAGACACAAAACACGTCCTGTGGCGAGACACAGGCAGGGGGTTACACGAAACACGTCCTGTGGCGAGACACAGGCAGGAGGAGACACAAAACACGTCCTGTGGCGAGACACAGGCAGGGGGTTACACAAAACACGTCCTGTGGCGAGACACAGGCAGGAGGAGACACAAAACACGTCCTGTGGCGAGACACAGGCAGGGGGTTACACAAAACACGTCCTGTGGCGAGACACAGGCAGGGGGACAAACATAAGACACAAACGAGGCGTGGAGCTGAAACTGGACATTAGAGAGGACGGGAGACACTAGAGAGGACGGGCGACACTAGAGAGGACGGGCGACACTAGAGAGGACGGGCGACACGTAAAGACGAGACGAGAGACCAAGAGAGGGACAGGACAAGGGCTAAAGACATGGCAATCAGCTAGGCATGGCTTTTAGCTAAACATGGTTAAGCATTGCTTAACCATGGCAGTTAGCTACACATACACCTAGCCAAGCATGTCTTTAGCCCCTACATGCACTAAGCTACACTTACCTGATAGCTTAAACACACTAGGGAATAGGGGCACAGAAACACAGACAAAGGATACCCAGTGGCTAGGCGAGGCAGCCCTCCAAGACTAAGCGAGGCGGCACTCACAAGCTAGTCGTTACTCCCCAGTCAGGAGGGACAGCACTCTAAAACTAGGCGCACTGGGACAATAGGGGGAGAGGAAACACAGGACAAGGGATACCCAGTGGCTAGGCTAGGGGACCATCAAAGGCCAGGCTAGGGGACCATCAAAGGCCAGGCTGAGGACACAATCAAAGGCCAAGCTAGGGGACCATCAAAGGCCAAGCTAGGGGACCATCAAAGGCCAAGCTAGGGGACCCATCAAAGGCTAGGCTGAGGACACATCAAAGGCTAGGCTGAGGACACATCAAAGGCTAGGCTGAGGACACATCAAAGGCTAGGCTGAGGACACATCAAAGGCTAGGCTGAGGACACATCAAAGGCTAGGCTGAGGACACATCAAAGGCTAGGCTGAGGACACATCAAAGGCTAGGCTGAGGACACATCAAAGGCTTGACTGAGGACACATCAAAGGCTAGGCTGAGGACACATCAAAGGCTAGGCTGAGGACACATCAAAGGCTAGGCTGAGGACACATCAAAGGCTAGGCTGAGGACACATCAAAGGCTAGGCACACTGGGCAACTAGGGGGAGAGGAAACACAGGACAGCTAGAGACACAGAGGGGCTATGGCTAGAAGCATGCTAGTACTGTAACTGTACTATAAACTCAACATAGCATTTAGCTAATCATGCTCCTAGCCACACATACACCTAACTGCTTACCTGCTCTAGCTAACCACAAGAACACAGGAGGACAGGACTGAATCAGCTCCACAAACACAGACACACAAAACATACACAGAGACATTGCCAATAAGAGAGCCCAAGTCAACACAACTAAAATCAAAGTACAAATTAAACAGATAACAAAACAAACCAAAATGCCCACATAACTGACAGTGGTTTTACCAAAAATGCTCGACCCAGTTTCCCAGTCTAAACAGCTATTTATAGATTAATTGATGGCTACCTCGGTTCAGGTGTGCACTGCATCACCTGACCGAGGTGCCTGCTGGGAAACTGAGTCGGCCAACAAAAACTACAAAATAAAAACAGTGACCTCTAGTGGAGGACCCTTACAGTACCCCCCCCCTTAAACCGCTCCTCCGGAGCGCTATTGGTGGTCCCAAGGCACTTCCCTGGTGTCCCTTCACCCAACCCCGACGGGCTAACTCCCGTAGTCAACTGTGTGGCGGAGGCAGCACCGGATCGCTGTTGTAGGCCGGGCGGAGGGGGCAGCACTGTATTGCTCTGAGAAGTAGAGCCCCTAAAGACAGCGCTGTGTTGTCCCCCAATCCGGGCGGCCGATGCGGTACTGGCTTTTTCTCCGCCGTGCAGCGGTGGGTGCCAGACATCGAAGCCGGGTGCTGGACGCTGTGCTGGGGTGTCGCTCCGAAGGCGGTGAGCCTTGAATAAGGGCTACTGGACGAAGGTGGGGGCCTCCACATGAGGCTTGCTGGTGTTGCTGGGACCTCCTCGAGGCGCTCGGCGGCTGCTGCTGCTGGGACCTCCTCGAGGCGCTCGGGTGCTGCTGCTGCTGGGACCCCCTCGAGGCGCTTGGCGGCTGCTGCTGCTGGGACCCCCACGTGAGGCGCTCGGCGGCTGCTGCTGCTGGGACCTCCACGTGAGGCGCTCGGCGGGGCTGCTGCTGGGACCTCCACGTGAGGCGCTCGGCGGCTGCTGCAGCGGTGGCCTCCTCGTGAGGCGCGAAGGGTGCTGCAGCGGTGGCCTCCTCGTGAGGCGCGAAGGGTGCTGCAGCGGTGGCCTCCTCGTGAGGCGCGAAGGGTGCTGCAGCGGTGGCCTCCTCGTGAGGCGCGAAGGGTCCTGCAGCTGTGGCCTCCCCGTGAGGCGCGAAGGGTCCTGCAGCTGTGGCCTCCCCGTGAGGCGCGAAGGGTGCTGCAGCTGTGGCCTCCACGCGAGGCTGCCGCTTTAAAGTCCCAGCCCCCTCTGCTATGCCTTGGTGGTCAAGCATTCTGTCATGAACGGGGTGTTGTGGCAGGTGTTGAACGCCGTGGGCGGAAGGAGCAGGCATAGAGGCAGAGGGGTGGTGTAACCAAAAAAAGAGTCTTTTAATAACGAGTAAGCACAAAGTATAAAGATACAAACAAAGGAACAAACAAACTTAAACCATACTTAACTTTGTGCTAACAGGGGCTCTCTGGCAAGACACAGACAGGGGAACAAACACACGTCCTGTGACAAGACACAGGCAGGAGGAAACACAAAACACGTCCTGTGACGAGACACAGGCAGGGGGTTACACAAAACACGTCCTGTGGCGAGACACAGGCAGGAGGAGACACAAAACACATCCTGTGGCGAGACACAGGCAGGGGGTTACACGAAACACGTCCTGTGGCGAGACACAGGCAGGAGGAGACACAAAACACGTCCTGTGGCGAGACACAGGCAGGGGGTTACACAAAACACGTCCTGTGGCGAGACACAGGCAGGAGGAGACACAAAACACGTCCTGTGGCGAGACACAGGCAGGGGGTTACACAAAACACGTCCTGTGGCGAGACACAGGCAGGGGGACAAACATAAGACACAAACGAGGCGTGGAGCTGAAACTGGACATTAGAGAGGACGGGCGACACTAGAGAGGACGGGCGACACTAGAGAGGACGGGCGACACTAGAGAGGACGGGCGACACGTAAAGACGAGACGAGAGACCAAGAGAGGGACAGGACAAGGGCTAAAGACATGGCAATCAGCTAGGCATGGCTTTTAGCTAAACATGGTTAAGCATTGCTTAACCATGGCAGTTAGCTACACATACACCTAGCCAAGCATGTCTTTAGCCCCTACATGCACTAAGCTACACTTACCTGATAGCTTAAACACACTAGGGAATAGGGGCACAGAAACACAGACAAAGGATACCCAGTGGCTAGGCGAGGCAGCCCTCCAAGACTAAGCGAGGCGGCACTCACAAGCTAGTCGTTACTCCCCAGTCAGGAGGGACAGCACTCTAAAACTAGGCGCACTGGGACAATAAGGGGAGAGGAAACACAGGACAAGGGATACCCAGTGGCTAGGCTAGGGGACCATCAAAGGCCAGGCTGAGGACACCATCAAAGGCCAGGCTGAGGACACAATCAAAGGCCAAGCTAGGGGACCATCAAAGGCCAAGCTAGGGGACCATCAAAGGCCAAGCTAGGGGACCATCAAAGGCTAAGCTAGGGGACCATCAAAGGCTAAGCTAGGGGACCATCAAAGGCTAAGCTAGGGGACCCATCAAAGGCTAAGCTAGGGACACATCAAAGGCTAGGCTGAGGACTCATCAAAGGCTAGGCTGAGGACTCATCAAAGGCTAGGCTGAGGACTCATCA
Source organism: Clarias gariepinus (assembly GCF_024256425.1). Lineage (NCBI taxonomy): Eukaryota > Metazoa > Chordata > Actinopteri > Siluriformes > Clariidae > Clarias > Clarias gariepinus. The sequence goes on from NC_071100.1 coordinate 41,086,196, forward strand.
AAGGCTAGGCTGAGGACTCATCAAAGGCTAGGCTGAGGACTCATCAAAGGCTAGGCTGAGGACTCATCAAAGGCTAGGCTGAGGACTCATCAAAGGCTAGGCTGAGGACACATCAAAGGCTAGGCTGAGGACACATCAAAGGCTAGGCTGAGGACACATCAAAGGCTAGGCTGAGGACACATCAAAGGCTAGGCTGAGGACACATCAAAGGCTAGGCTGAGGACACATCAAAGGCTAGGCACACTGGGCAACTAGGGGGAGAGGAAACACAGGACAGCTAGAGACACAGAGGGGCTATGGCTAGAAGCATGCTAGTACTGTAACTGTACTATAAACTCAACATAGCATTTAGCTAATCATGCTCCTAGCCACACATACACCTAACTGCTTACCTGCTCTAGCTAACCACAAGAACACAGGAGGACAGGACTGAATCAGCTCCACAAACACAGACACACAAAACATACACAGAGACATTGCCAATAAGAGAGCCCAAGTCAACACAACTAAAATCAAAGTACAAATTAAACAGATAACAAAACAAACCAAAATGCCCACATAACTGACAGTGGTTTTACCAAAAATGCTCGACCCAGTTTCCCAGTCTAAACAGCTATTTATAGATTAATTGATGGCTACCTCGGTTCAGGTGTGCACTGCATCACCTGACCGAGGTGCCTGCTGGGAAACTGAGTCGGCCAACAAAAACTACAAAATAAAAACAGTGTTCTCTAGTGGAGGACCCTTACACAAATGTATCCCCTAAAAACAAATTGGGTTCTAAAAGTGATGAGATGTAAATTGTTTGAATATCAGAAAAAAGTAAAAACTACGACCCACTGAATCACATTCTTATTTTAATCTTAAACCCAAATGTCTTGATCCTATAGCGAAAGCTGGCCTTGCTGTTCCAGTACTTTTGATGGGGACTGTATCTTAGTGGCGTATTAGAAATTCTGAAGGTAAGTCAAGCTTTGAGTTCAGGTCAAGCCTGTTTTCACTTCTGGACACTCTCAATGGGCAGTCTTCTTAAATCTTTATCTGCTTGAAAAATGTCAATACTCCTGCAGCATTCGTAAAAAAAATAAATAAATAAAAATAAATAAAATAAAGAAAACATAAATCTAGTACACATGGAACTGACCACAGGCCATTTTCTTGTAGTCACTAAACTTGCTTTTGATGGCTTCAGCCTCACAAAGATGAGGATTGATAGCAGCAGTTGCCTGTGAGTAAGTCGAACCTCAATCATGATTTCATGGCGTGGCCCATGTTCACCTGCAGAGACCCAAATCTCTAAACCCTGCAGTGAAACTAAAGGAACTTAAAAATCAATCATGCTTTCAGTTTCAACATTTATAGTTTGCTTATGATATACAGCAAAGCAGACATTTGCGTTGTATGATAGACAGTACACCAAATTAACAGTTAGGAATCACTTAAATATGTAGGACAAGTGAATTAAGCAAATGTTTGAAGGTATAAAACTTTTTTTGCAAAAAAAAAAAATTATGCAAACAAGTGCAAATGCGAACCATTTTATGTTTATTAACAAATGTCAAGTCATACATTTTATTAATTTAAATTAATTATTTCATTTACTCACCTATTTATTGAAATATTTTAATATTCCGAAACAATTGTCAAACAAGTTGATTCTTATCATTTATGTCATTACAGTTACAAACAGTTATTCTCTCAACACCACTTTTTTATCTCTCTCTCTCTTTCTCTCTCTCTCTCATAGTAATAATAATAATAATAATAACAACAATAATAATAATAAATAAGGCGGCATGATGATGTTGTGATTAGCTCTGTGGTCTTGCCTCTCCAGGGTTGAGGGGTTCGATTCCCACCTCACTACGGTTTGGAAGGTCCCAGGTTTAAATCTCACAACCACCAAGTTCCCCCTGTTGGGCGCTTGAGCAAGGCCCTTAATGCTCAATTGTTTAGATTGAAACTGCTCTGGATTAAGGTGGCTGCCAAATGCCTAAATGTGGTTTGTCATGTTATTGTGAAACTCCATGGTCATCCTTTCAGAAAAACTTCCTTCGGTGAAAAACCTAAAAAAGAAATAATGATTAAATAGCTAAGCTCTGACTGATAGAAGGTTCTGCTCATCTTCCAGATGAAATAATTATAAAGATGATAGCATATTAGAACAAATGCTTTAATATGAGCTACCATCAGGAAATGAAATGATGCCTTTAACTGATTTGCATGAACAAAAATAGTGTGATGGAAATAAATTAATTGCATTTTTAAGATGCTCTTATAGGATGCTCATCTTAAAAATGGACCACATACTGTATAAATTAATTGAAAGTGTACATAAAGGCTTTAAATAATAAATAGTGCTATTTCTCCACGTCACAGTAACGCTACCATGCTGGGAGGGAGCGCCTCGTCTTTCTGAACTGCTGCTCATGTAATTCCGTAGGTCACTTAAATGCTCTGGATGACAGCAAAGGGAGAAAGGCCAGTACATGGAACAAACACTTTACTACGGCGACATTTATGCTTTCTTAAGCCAAATCATCTTTATTTATAAAACAAATTTAACGGCATGTGATGCACAGCTAATTTGCTGTACTGTTCAATTTGAATTTAAATCAATTGAAGTGGCCTTAATATGTCTTTTTTAAATATAATTAAACTAGAATATTGTGTACTAGATTAAAAGGATGTCATGCTAGTAGCCTGAAATATAGTACAGAAAAAATGAATATCATAACCTGTATGTATAAATAATGTGGCACCTACAGTAGTTATATATATATATATATATATATATATATATATAAAGGTTCAGGAGATTGTCCTCACAGGTGTGCCATATCAAGATGCTGATCTGACATCATGAGTAGTGCACAGGTGTACTTTATACTGCCCACAATAAAAGGCCACCCTGGAATGTGCAGTTTTGTCTCACAGCAAAATGCCACAGATGCCACAAGCATTGAGGGAATGTGCAATTGGCATGCTGACAGCAGGAATGTCAACCAGATCTGTTGCTCGTGCATTGAATGTTCATTTCTCCACCATAAGCCGTCTCCAAAGGCGTTTCAGAGAATATGGCAGTACATCCAACCGCCTCACAACCGCATGTAACCACACCAGCCCAGGACCTCCACATCCAGCAGGTTCACCTCCAAGATCGTCTGAGACCAGCCACTCAGACAGCTGCTGAAACAATTGGTTTGCATAACCAAACAATTTCTGCACAAACTGTCAGAAACCGTCTCAGGGAAGCTCAACTGCATGCTCGTCGTCCTCATCGGGGTCTTGACCTAACTCCAGCTCGTCGCCGTAATAGACTTGAGTGGGCAAATGCTCACATTCGATGGCGTGTGGCACGTTGGAGAGGTGTTCTCTTCACGGATGAATCTCGGTTTACATTGTTCAGGGCGTGTGTCGCGTCGTTGTGGGTGAGCGCTTTGCTGATGTCAATGTTGTGGATCGAGTGGCCCATGGTGGTGGTGGGGTTATGGTATGGGCAGGCATCTGTTATGGACGAAGAACACAGGTACATTTTATTGATGGCATTTTGAATGCACAGAGATACCGTGATGAGATCCTGAGGCCCATTGTTGTGCCATACATCCATGAACATCACCTCATGTTTCAGCAAGATAATGCACAGCCCCATGTTGCAAGGATCTGTACACAGTTCTTGGAAGCTGAAAATGTCCCAGTTCTTGCATGGCCAGCATACTCACCGGACATGTCACCCGTTGAGCATGTTTGGGATGTGCTTGACCGGCGTATAAGACAGCGTGTACCAGTTCCCACTAATATCCAAAAACTTCACACAGCCATTGAAGAGGAGTGGACCAACATTCCACAGGCCACAATTGACAATCTGATAAACTCTATGCGAAGAAGATGTGTTGCACTGCATGAGGCAAATGGTGGTCACACCAGATACTGACCGGTTCTGAGTCCCCAGACCCCCAATAAAGCAAAAAACTGCACATTTCAGGGTGGCCTTTTATTGTGGGCAGTATAAGGTACACCTGTGCATTACTCATAATGTCAGATCAGCATCTTGATGTGGCACACCTGTGGGGTGAGATGGATTATCTTAGCAAAGCAGAAATGCTCACTATCACACATTTAGACTTATTTGTGAACAATGTTTGAGAGAAATGGTAATATTGTGTATCTGGAATGAATTATAGATCTTTAAGTCCATTTCATGAAAAATCGGAGCAGAGACAAAGGTGTTGCTTTTATATTTTTGTTGAGTGTATTGCTTCAATGCATTTAGGGGTGTGGTCCTGGTCAAGACAATCTCCTGAACTCCAAACTGAATGCCAGAATGGAAAAGAAAGGTTATTTAAGCAATTTTGAGCGTGGCATGGTTGTTGGTGCCAGACGGGCCGGTCTGAGTATTTCACAATCTGTTCAGTTACTGGGATTTTCACGCACAACCATTTCTAGGGTTTACAAAGAATGGTGTGAAAAGGGAAAAACATCCAGTATGGGGCAGTCCTGTGGGCGAAAATGCCTTGTTGATGCTAGAGGTCAGAGTTGAATGGGCCGACTGATTTAAGCTGATAGAAGAGCAACTTTGACTGAAATAACCACTCGTTACAACCGAGGTATGCAGCAAAGCATTTGTGAAGCCACAACACACACAACCTTGAGGCGGATGGGCTACAACAGCAGAAGACCCCATCGGGTACCACTCATCTCCACTACAAATAGGAAAAAGAGGCTACAATTTGCACGGGCTCACCAAAATTAGACAGTTAAAGACCGGAAAAATGTTGCCTGGTCTGATGAGTCTCGATTTCTGTTGAGACATTCAAATGGTAGAGTTAGAATTTGGCGTAAACAGAATGAGAACATGGATCCATCATGCCTTGTTACCACTGTGCAGGCTGGTGGTGGTGGTGTAATGGTGTGGGGGATGTTTTCTTGGCACACTTTAGTCCCCTTAGTGCCAATTGGGCATCGTTTAAATGCCATGGGCTACCTGATCATTGTTTCTGACCATGTCCATCCCTTTATGACCATCCTGTACCCATCCTCTGATGGCTACTTCCAGCAGGATAATGCACCATGTCACAAAGCTCAATTCATTTCAAATTGGTTTCTTGAACATGACAATGAGTTCACTGTACTAAAATGGCCCCCACAGTCACCAGATCTCAACCCAATAGAGCATCTTTGGGATGTGGTGGAACGGGAGCTTCGTGCCCTGGATGTGCATCCCACAAATCTTCATCAACTGCAAGATACTATCCTATCAATATGGGCCAACATTTCTAAAAACTGCTTTCAGCATCTTGTTGAATCAATGCCACGTAGAATTAAGGCAGTTCTGACAGCAAAAGGGGGTCAAACACCGTATTAGTATGGTGTTCATAATAATCCTTTAGGTGAGTGTATATATATATATATATATATATATATATATATATATATATATATACAGTATATATATATATACAGTATATACAGTATATATATATATATATATATATATATATATATATATAGTATATATAAATTATATTGGTTTATATAGTTTTATTATATTAGTTACATTAGTATCGTAATTTAAATTGAAGTATATTGTACTTAGACTAATATATAGAAATGACTTTATTTCTTTTTGATTTCTACTTTCTGACAGCTACTGTATGACTCACCTTCAGTCATTTATGATGAGAAACAATATGTTCCTTTTATATGCATTGTAAAGGCTTTAGATCTGTTTGCATTTTCCACATTTCCAACTGTCTTTCCCACGTCCTTTTCAACGCCCATACATACAGTCCCATTTCTTGTAAATGTGAAGAGAAAACTGTGACAATCTGCTTCTCTGCCTTGGAAAAAAAAGCTCTAACACAAATAAAGCTGTCTCTGTATCAACAAGTACCAAAACAGCTCATTTCCAACAGCATTTAAACGAGTCAAAAGATGAACAATCTCATTACCAGCACCACTGCGTCTATATAGTGAATAAGAGAAAGAGCAGATGGTTTCACAGAGACTTTAATTGTAGACTTCATCATTCTCTTGCTTTTGTTGATGAATTACTCTGCTGTCTAATTTATGTAGAGTTTGGGTTGACTTAGGAACTTCTGCAGCTACAGGGTGCTCAAATGTATCAAGCTGCAAGTAAATTAAAGGGAAACAATTATGCAAAATGTACTTTTGGATTATTTTTGACAGTCACATGGGTCTTTATTGTGTGTGTACCTGCAAAAACATGAAAACAACACATTCCCTCGCTTGTCTCTTATTTCTCGCAAGTTGCTTATTCTATAGTCGCTTTTGTCTTTTTTTATTCTGTTCTTCAGATTTTTTTTGTTTTTTTTGTGACACTCATGCAATGTTCCTTAAAAAAAAAAGTTGGACAAATCTTCTTTGGCTCAGGGCTCAGCTATCTCCAGGGGTCATCAATTTTTCTTATTTTTTTGAGTGAAGCAGAAAGTTTATTTGGCATGTTGCCCAAAACACACTACTGTACATGTTGCCCAAAAACAAAATCAAGCATGTCAGAATGTAGAATCTGGAAAATTAACAGAAAAAGACACATCCTGGAGACCTATACGCCTGTAAGATTAAAAGATTATAAGACTAATAGTCCATCCATCCATTCATCCATCCATCCATCCAGGAACCTTTGTAGTCCAACTGGGAACCATGGAGGCCAAATGTGACCATTGTATTTATTCCTAATGGTAGGACTTCAGGTCAAGATTGCCAAAATTGCGCGCAGGAGTTTGGGAACACCAAATAGCCTAAACTGCATGTTTTTGGAATTTGAGGGGAAATCAAGAGTACATGAAGGAAACCCACCAAGCACAGGTAGAACATGCAAACTTCACGCACACAGATTCCAAGGTGGGAATCGAACCTGGCTACTACAAGGTACAACACAACAGTGCAAACCACTAAGCCACCATGTGGCCATAAAAACTTAAATTAAAGCAATATAATTGGTGTAAAGCTAATCTGTAATCTGGCAATAGATTGATCTGAATTAACAACATTTTAAGATTATTTTTATGTTGCAAACTATTATAGTGTATGCGTACATATCTTTAGTAGTTATGATTTTTCATTCCATACAGTACATTCATTCGAGCTGACATCTCTTACGGATGCAACAACCTATGAGGAACCATGCATTATGAATGAGAAAGAACTTTTATGCAGACAGATGGGAGGTAAGATTCGAACCTTCCTCCCTGGAGGTCCAAGGTGACAGTGCTAACTATTTATCATTAGCATATTATTAGTTAAAGGCACAGTTGATCTCATATTTATTCAGAATCACTTCAAACTGCTAAATCCTGAAACTTACAAAACTTGGCAGATGAGCATTGTTACAAGGAAACTAGCCAGCTTTACACATCGACTCACAATGGAATAAGAACAAATTTAATAATTTATTAATGCCCGTATTAAATGCTTTTTTGCTGCATTTCTAAAATACAATTTGTATAGCCCCCCAGGGAACACATGCTCATTAAAATTTGATTGCTGAATGATGGAAAAATCGGTTTCCTCCTAATCTTTAATAACCAGTGTTGGTGAGCCTGTGGCCACTGTAGCCCTAGATACCTGTTCTTGGCTGACAGCACTGCAACAAGATATAGTCTGCTCATAGAGCATATAGTATATATGTATCCACCTAAAGTCTTGACATGTTGTGCTTTTCTGCTCTACAATTGTAAAGTGTGGTTAACTGAGTTATAGAGCAGACTTCCAATAAGCTCCAACCAGCCTGGCCATACTCCCTCTGACCCTGGCCAAGTGCAAGATGTTTCCATGCACAGTACTGCAGCTCATTGGATTGTTTTATTTGACATGTTATTCTGTGTAAAACATAGAGACTGCTGTATATGAAAATACATGAGACCTTGTGACCTGCGGTAAAAATATGAAAGTTATACACCTGCAAAGTATATATTTTTTTCTCAAACATCATGGGAGAAAGAAGTTTCAACATAAAAGAGACCTTTGGCCAGTACGAGATAATGTAGAAGGGGTGTACCAAAAAAGTGCTTGGTGTTAGTTAGGGATCATGAGGTCCAATCCCATTAATGCCATGGCCTGGGATCCAAGAGAGCAAAATTGAAAGTGCTTTTAGGAAGGGAGGGCTGGCACTCTCTCTCTCCTCTGATCTTCATAATGACATTAGTCCATTGTGGGTGTCTGTGAGCTCATGCCTGCAAAATAGGGTAGTGTGTTAAGCACGAAAACCAGAGGGTAAAGGTACGCCAGATATGTATTGCTGCCAGGCACATCATTGTCAAGTATGTTGGAAATTTAAAACGTACTGGAATAGATAATAAGAAGCAAATAATATATGATATTTCAGTTATGAGATTATACAAAACCCAGTTGTTAAGACCGAGAGCTTGCAAAATCATTATTCAGTTGATTGAAGACAGTTTCAAGATTTGAATAGATATCCAATATCCATCATATTCATTATCCACATACAAAAAAAACCCATAACCTTCTGACTAAAAGAAAAAGAAGATAAAAGCGCGTAATTTCTTTTCCAAATATCACTTATTGTTTGTGTTTCTTTTCTATTTTATTTCATGAAGGTTCTCAATAATTAAAAATATATTACATGGGGAAAAAAAAGACCGAACCAAGTGTACAAATAGAACAGTGTGGTAAGTTTTTAAAACATAGAAGTTTCAGTAAGTGGTTTGGATATGTGCACATTTGGCAGTGTGAACAGCATATGGAGTATACAGAAAGTCTAACAGCAATCGCATTCAACCATGCAACATAAGGGCTTGGTGATTAGCCACCACGTTCTGGTTCTTTCTGCTCTGCTAAAGCACAAACAATATTTTAGGAATGACACCTCACCATTTTCCTGCACGGCGACTGCAGCTGGCCCTGAGCCCATCTATGCACTATTTTATCCAGGCTATTTTGGGAATCAATTAACCTCCTTGTGTCCATCTCAGACACAGGTCCTCTGCAGAGTTCTGCAGTTTTTAGATAACAGCTTATTTATTTATTTGTGTTTATTTAGTTTGATTTGGTTATACATTCTGTGTATTTTGTAGGGATGTCAGGGTGCTGACGTGTAACATATGCCTCTTTAGCAGGACAGGTGGACTCTACCTATTGGTGCTTTATTCTGGTCAGAGAAGAGAAAAGCAGGAAACAGCATGACTCTGCATGAACTACATGACATTACGCATATATGTACAGTATTGTTTAAATTTCTATATTATACATGTTTTTTGTAATAGGCTTAGTGTACAAACTGCTATAATAATTTGCTCAATATGATAGCAGTGGTCCTTAAAAACCTGTCCTGCGTTAAATTCCACGGTCTATTTTTTCAACAATGACATCACACTGTTTATTTATTTATTTAATTTTTAAATCTTACTTGATTCCTTAGCTCACTCAAGCCACAATGAGTAAATAA